>NW_020837996.1:10751081-10756069 GCF_003676395.1 Aethalodelphis obliquidens
GTGTGTGTGTGTGTGTGTGTGTGTGTGTGTGTGTGTGTGTGTGTGTGTGTGTGTGTGTGTATCTCCAAATCTCTAGGACTCAGTTTTATCACAGAAAGTGAGATGATTCTAGAAGATAGAACAATTTATGGTGCACTCTCATTTATTTGTCTCTATTTTTCATGTTTGCTTATTTGTCCAAAATCTTGGCTTACACAAACATGTACCACATAAACTAACATAATTCTGAGTACTGAGTGTTAATTTACATTTTGTTGATGGATTAATTCCAAAGTTGCATGAGTTATACTTTCTGGAAAAGCACAAATACCTGCACAAATATTTAATTAAAAAAACATAAAGCACAAAGTTATTTTTTTTTGTACCTTTACAAAAGGGGATGCTTTTAAGAGAGCATTTGCATGATTTGAAGAAGCAGTCATTAACCCAGATAGTTCAGGTACTAATATATCGTTGAGTACAAAAAAGAGAAACTTTAAGGCGACCATGTTTCCAGTTGGCTGTCCACATTGATTAACAGGGAAAGGCAATTTAGCTTTCACCTGTGTGAAATTTATGTGTTTTCCAGTGAAATTACTCAACTGAACTCAACAGAGATTTATAACTCTTTTCCCATAGCTAGCCAAACATGGTAAATTTACTATCCAGAAACAGGCATGTTTGACCTCTGACCAAGATATGTGAAAAGTCATTTCATAGACAATCTTTCCAGCAACCTATTTTTTTTTAATGCTTTAAGATTTCTGAGGAATAGTGCTGAAATATAAACTTTCCCTTTAGTGTCAAGGTTTAAATCTTAATTTGTTCAAGTCTTTCCCAGAAACATGACACATTCAGCTACTTGTATTGGTAGGATCTAGTCCTAATTTTACTTTACTGAAATTCTAATGATTTCTCATTTTAAATTTAAAACATCCAATTAGTTTATGGTGTCGGGGGAGAATTCTAGAAAACCTGCTTGGCCAGCGAACTTACTATTTTGAAATGGAATGATTAAGAACCAAACAAAGGGTTTTATCTAGCTAGCTTAATTGAAACCAATGAATAATATGAAATGTATAAAGAACTGAGGACACAGAACCTCACTAACTCAGGGGCTTGGTAATGAAGGAAATGCTCTTTCTCCTTGAAATTACAGCTATTCAAGATTCAGTTTGGAAGTTTTCAACATTTGAAGATAGGCAGGGTAATATTAGGACAGTAAACTGGTGAAGGCTCTTCATTTTTTCAGTGGCCAACTATCATAAGAACTTAATTTGGAAGGCTCTATTTTCAATTGATAATTAAATAATTATCCATAAAAGGCTAGTCCTGATGGTGATTTTAGTGGCAATAAGTGATTGTTAAGGGTTTTATACTCGCTGAAACTTCAAGATCTTTAAATAGAAGGGAAAATACCACAGTTTGGCTATCTGGTTGTTAATGGGATTATATCTGAAATGCCTCTATTAGATAATTAAACTGGACCAAATTCCTAAATCTATCAATATATATGGATTCCCTAGAATGGTCAAGATCTGTTAGCCATTTTTATTTATGTTATCTCATTTAATCTCAACAAAACATGCAATAAATATTATTGTCTCTGTTTTACATTTTACTGAGGTTGTGAACAGCTGTGACTTGGGAAAGTCAGTCAATGACAGTGATAACAACAACAACAACAAAATACTAATAAATGGTGGGATCTGATATGACTCTGCAATCTATCTTCAAAACCTGTATGTTTTCTATTACACTATGGTTGCATATTTTCCAAATAATCAAATGTGCTGGGCTTGATTTAGGTAAGTTTTATCTGCAGTTGAAAATGCTGAAGGCAAATTGCAAACTTCTACTTCAACTGTAAAAGTCCATCTCATTAGGATCTTCTTTAGCCTAGGCAGTATATTTTCTTCAGAAACTAGGGATTTTTATTAAACATGTCTTCAAGATTGCACTTGAAAAGCAAAGTTTCAAGATGTAAACTTTACCCACTTCTTGGTAGCTGAACTATTACATGAGTAGTTTTTTCATCTCTTTCAAAGAAGAAGTGGTATCCTCACTGAAAGTGGGTCTAGAAGAATGTTCAAGACATTTATGTTCTTACCAGGCACAAACAAAATGCTTTCTTTAACCAAAAGGATTAGAACCAAGATTTTCCTTCTGGAAATATTTTCTGTCAGGACAAGCATTTTTTTTCAAAGCATATTTTTTTTTGTTGTGACAGCAACCAGTAACACATTTTGATGTGCCTATATAAAATGGTTTATAACAATTTCCCTAAAAACATTTGCTTATGGAGGAGGAGGTAACTCCATGCCAAAATAAACTGGCATGGTGAAAATGATCCTCTCCTCTACTTACTGCCCTTTCACCTCCACTACCCAGACACACTGCCTATGCAAAATCAAATAAAACTTCCAAACAAGGTCAGACATCAATCCATGAGGGTTTGGCACTGCACTGGTAAAACAATTGGGACATTAAAATTTCAGTTTAGTGCTGTACTTTTGGGTGATATTACCTAAAGAATACCCATGTGCAAATTTCATCTATCATTTACTGGACATCCATTGTGTGCAAAACATTATACCAGATCATCACACTCTTTCTGTAAGATCCAGAAAACAACTGTTTTGGTTTCTGAGACATATGATCTCTTTCCTAGATACTCAACAGTGTTGATGTAGCACAACAGAAGCTGTAAACAATACTTAATGACTGGCATGCTGTGTTACAATAAAACTTTATTTACAAACACAGGTGGTGGGCCATAGTTGGGTAGTGAACTGTAGTTTTGCTGACTCCTGCTATGTACCATTGAGGTACAGAGAAATTGAGGGACAAACATAATTAAAGAGCTCATACGGCCAAAATATTATTAGAACTTTTAAACAATTGTAGTAGAGTTGCAGGATACAAAATCAATACCCAAAAATCAGTTGCATTCTGCAACACCAACAATAAATTATCAGAAAAAAAAATTAAGAAAATAATCCCATTTGCAATAGCATCAAAAGAATAGGATATTTAGAAATAAATTTAGCCAGGGAGGTAAAAGGTCTATACATTTAAAACTACAAGACATTGATCGAAGAAATTGAAGAAACAGATAAATGGAAAGATATTCTGTACTCATGGGTTAGAAGAATATTATTAAAATACCCATACTACCCAAAGTGATCTACAGATTCAATGCAATCCCTATCAAAATTTCAATGGTACTTCTTACAGAAATAAAATAAACCTCCTAAAGTTTGTGTGGAACCACAAAAGATCATGAATAGCCAAAGCAAACTTGAGAAAGAACAAAAAGCTGAAGACATCACACTTCCTTATTTCAAATATATTATAAAGGTATAGTAGTCAAAATAGTATGGTATTGGCAAAAAACAAAACATAAAAACCAAAAAGCCAGACACACAGATCAATGGAACAGAATAGAAAGCCCAGAAATAAACCCATGCATAAACGGCAGATTAATATACAACAAAGGAGTCAAGAATACTCAATGGGGAAAGGATAGTCTCTTCAAAACATGGTGCCAGAAAACTTTGCAAAATAATGAAACTGGACTCCCATCTTACACCATACACAAAAATAAACTCAAAATGGATTCAAGACTTGAGCATAATATCTGAAACCATAAAACTCTTAGAAGAAAGCATAGATGGTAAACCCACTGACACTGGTCTTGAAAATGATTTTTTAAATTTGACACTAAAAGCAAGGAAAGCTAAAGGAAAAATAAGGAAGTGGGGCTGCATCAAACTAAAGACGTTTCTGCACAATAAAAGGAACATGAAAAGGCAGTCTGTGGAATGGGAGAAAATATCTGCAAACCACGTGTCCAGTAAGAGTTTAACATCCAAAATATACAAGTAACTCATAGAACTCAATAGCACAAAAAAACTCCCCAATAAACCAATTTAAAAATGAGCAGAGGACCTGAATAAACATCTTTCCAAAGAAGACATACAAATGACCAGGTCACCATCACTAATCATCAGGGAAGTGCAAGTAAAAACCACAATGAGCTATCACCTCACACCTGTAAAGATGTCTATTATCAAAAAGACAAGAGAACAAATGCTGGCAAGAATCTGGTAAAAAGGGAACCCTTGTGCACAGTGAGAATGTAAATGGGTGCAGCTTCTATGGAAAACAGTATGGAGACTCCTCAAAATATTAAAAATAGAACTATGATATGATACAGAAATCCCACTTCTGGGTATATATCCAAAGGAAATGGAATCATTAAGAGATATCTGCATCCCCATATTCATTGCAGCATTATTCATAATGGCCAACGTATGGAAACAACCTAAGTGTGTGTCAGTGAATGAATATATAAAGAAAATGGAAGATTATTCAGCTTTAGAAAAGAAAGAAATCCTGTCATTTGTGACAACATGAATGAACCTGGAGGACATTATGCTAAGTGAAATAAGACAGACACAGAAAGACAAATACTTCATGATATCACCTGTCTATAGAATCTTATTTTTAAAAAAGTTGAACTTGGGAATTCTCTGGTGGTCCAGTGGGTAAGACTCTGCACTCCCAATGCAGGGGGCCTGCGTTCAATCCCTGGTCAGGGAACTAGATCCCATGTGCATGCTGCAACTAAGAGTTTGCATGCCACAACTAAGAAGTCTGTGTGCCACAACTAAAGATCCTGCATGCTGTAATCCTGCATGCTGCAATCCTGCATGCTGCAATGAAGATCCCGTGTGCTGCTGGTGGTGGGAATGTAAATTGATACAGCCACTATGGAGGTTCCTTAAAAAACTAAAAATAGAACTACCATACGGCCCAGCAATCCCACTACTGGGCATATACCCTGAGAAAACGATAATTCAAAAAGAGTCATGTACCACAATGTTCACTGCAGCTCTATTCACAATAGCCAGGACATGGAAGCAACCTAAGTGCCCATCGACAGATGAATGGATAAAGAAGATGTGGCACATATATACAATGGAATATTACTCAGCCATAAAAAG
>NW_020837996.1:10756169-10876807 GCF_003676395.1 Aethalodelphis obliquidens
CTAAAAAAAAAAAAAAGGTCATGAAGAACCTAGGGGCAAGACGGGAATAAAGACGCAGACCGGGCTTCCCTGGTGGTGCAGTGGTCGAGAGTCCGCCTGCCAATGCAGGGGATACGGGTTCGTGCCCCAGTCCGGGAAGATCCCACGTGCCGTGGAGCGGCTGGGCCCGTGAGCCATGGCCGCTGAGCCTGCGAATCCGGAGCCTGTGCTCCGCAACGGGAGAGGCCACAGCAGTGAGAGGCCCGCGTACCGCAAAAAAAAAAAAAAAAAAAAAAAAGACGCAGACCTACTAGAGAATGGACTTGAGGATACAGGGAGAGGGAAGGGTAAGCTGGGACAAAGTGAGAGAGTGGCATGGACATATATACACTACCAAACGTAAAAGAGATAGCCAGTGGGAAGCAATCGCATAGCACAGGGAGATCAGCTCGGTGCTTTGTGACCACCTAGAGGGGTACGATAGGGAGTGTGGGAGGGAGGGAGACACAAGAGGGAAGACATATGGGGACATATGTATATTTATAACTGATTCACTTTGTTATAAAGCAGAAACTAACACACCATTGTAAAGCAATTATACTCCAATAAAGATGTTAAAAAAATTAAAATAAGATCCCGTGTGCTGCAACTAAGACCTGGTGCAGCCAAAATAAATAAATAAATATTAAAGAAAGAAAGTTTAACTCATAGAACTAGAGATAGGAAAGAGAAAAGTGGTTGCTAGGGGCTGAGGGAATAGGGAGAGTTTGTTAAAATGGTTTAAACTTTCAGTTATAAAATGAATAAGGTTTGAGGATCTAACGTATAACATGGTGAGTGTAGTTGATAACATTGTATTGTATAATTGAAATTTGCTAAGAGAGTAGAATTTAAATGTTCTCACCAAAAAAAAGTAAATATGCAAGATGATAGATGTGTTAATTAACTTGATGGGGGGAATCCTTTCACAATGTATATGTATATCAAATCATCATGTTGTATACTTTAAATATCTTACAGTTTTGTCAATTATACCTCAATGAAGCCAGAAAAAAATAAAGCACAGCTCAGAGAGAGTGACATTCTTACACATTTTGAAATAGGAGAATCAAGAAGTGATATATTAAAATTGTATTAAGTGCTAGGCAGAGCACAGAAAATAATAGAAATGATGCTCATCTGTGTAGAAAGGAACTCTCCATGATGGGACTAGCATCAATACAGGGCCTAATGAGATAAAGTATAAGACACAGTCTGGAAAGAGCAAGAAGTCAAGTGTAACTGGCGCAATAGAACCCTTAGGGGACTGTAATAAGAGAAGCTAGAAAAAGTATCTCAGGGCCATGTGGTCTGTCCTTGAGTAACACGTTGCTAGATGCTTTAGTTGATGGCATGGTCTAAGTTCAGAAAGAATATATACCGAACTTCTAACACTGTGTTTACCTCTCACAAGGAATGAAGGTATGGGTGAGGATATGGTGGAGAGATTTCACCTTTTACTTTTTACATTTCTATATACTTTTAATTTGTCACAATACACATGCACTACTTCTGAAACAAGACAAATTTAGTATCATTCTTTATCTTAGTCTTTTTAAATTGTAGTTGAAAATACATGTACAAATTAGTTTCCTCATACTCAGCACATTTGTTTACTGCTCATATATTGCTTGATCTCTGCTGCTATCTGAGACACAGTAGAATATAAAAATTTCATACAAGTTGAGTTATTTGTGAGGAGTAACAGGGTGGTGGAAGTGAGCCATGTGGCACTGACCCCAGTAGACTGTCACCTTCTTGAGGTTAGGACTGTGTCTACAACACAGTAGGTACTCCAACAGTATTTGTTTAATCCAACAATACTTGTTTAATGAATAGCTATAAGGTTTTCTCCTCTAAGTACTATCAATCTCCTTGCTGCAATTCAAGGGGTACAGGCCAGTCATATTTTCTGAGTATTCCCGAAGTGGATATCTGTTATTTTTGACGATCAGCACAGGTAGAGAAGTTCCCTGGCATTTCTTTGAGAAGCCACCCTCCTCTATTCTGAACACTCAGAGTTCGTTTGGGCTGACACCTCTCCCAACTCTAGAGCTAGGCCTTGCTTCTCCTGAGCCATCAGCACCTGGTCGTCCTGCTTAACCCATTAATAAACCAATTACAACGCTCAAAGACTCTTGCTTTTCTGATTCTAATATATCCTCACATTTTCTCTATATTCTAAACTGTCTTAGTTGTAGTTTTAATATATTTTTGTCTCCAAAATGAGTTATTATGCACAGCTATATAACAAGCTGTCACACAGTATTCATATGAATGACTGGATGATCTAGAAATATATAGGTTTTTATATAAATTATTTTAGTTTGGACCTAAATTCTGTAACATAATGATTATTCATTATTAATTAGATGGTCAATCTTTTCTTTTTGGTAGTCAACTCCAGTAGACTTTATTTGGTTTACAGTTTCCCCTACTATTCTTTAGAAATTTTACTTTGTAAGGAAACATTTTCCCTTTTTGTTGCACATTCCTCCCCCAAAACAGTAACATCTCATGTCTTAGACTCTGGAATCACCAGTGTACATTTACTACTTCCCTTTTTATCAAGCCCAAATTTATATCCCAAGACAGTTCAGTTCAAGCAGTGTTCAGTGTTATAATTTTTCCTCAAATGATTGGAAAAAGAAAAAAATAATATTGCAATGCCTTTTCTAGCCATCAGCCTACATTTTTTACTCCACTTAACAATAGAAAAATTGAATTGATCAGAATTCTCCCATTAAAATGCAAAGCAAAATGAAACAGACATGTACTGGTGTCCTTTTTTCTTTGTACTTGATTATTAGTAAAGTCCACCCTTGGTCAGGAGGATTTATGTATAAAACAATGAGAAAGTGGTAACTTGACTAGAATAAGGTTTTTTCTTTTATTCCAAAAAGCCAGATAGGGTTTTGTGCTTTCTTCCCACAATAAGGTGTTCTTCTGTTCTGCTATTCTTTATAATAGCTTTTCTAAGTTGATCCCTACCCTCTCAAACATACCACTCACTCCTACCCTGAACTGCCCAGATTTTCATGTGCTCAAAACACGCCAATAATGGTACCACCTTTATTTGTTGCATTGACTTGAGAAATCATTTGTTCTGAGATACGGTGCAGCCACATAAGATTTCTGTGATCATGTCATGGCCAATAAAGGATTATTTCAACCAACTACTATTTCTTCGAGAAACCAGAAATTATCTATGCATTGATAAAAGCTGGACATTTACATATCATGGCTGATTTGCCTCTTCTTGAATTTTTCCCCTAACTCAAATATTTGCAACATTTCTTGCATAGGTATCTAAAACAGTAATTTTGTAGGGGTTTTATAACAGGCATATTAGAGGCATATGATGCTTCCCTTCCTCTTTTAAACATTCTAATATTCAAGAATTAAAATAAGTTGATGTTAATATGTAGTAGTTATTTTTATTTGTTAAGTAGTTGGAAAACATAGAAAACTGAGTATTCAGGATATCAGCATATGAGTGACTAGTGGGTATGAATTACAGATCTCTGTGGCCAAAGTGGTCCTATAATGTGGTCTAGCCGAGTGTATGACATAATCTTTATCAACTATTCTCCTCTTCTCCTCAGAAAAGGATAATTATATATTTTCTTGAAAACCAGAAATATAAGCTAGTTCATAAAATACTAGTAAGTATGATTAACCAATCTGATACTCAGAAATTATTCTTTTCTTTTGAATATCTAGAATATTATTTTCATTATTAAAGAGGGGATAATAGAATTGTATAGACACAAGTTTTTCTTTATAACCTATAATATTTAATATATCCCAAAACTAACCCTTTGAGACTCTATAACAAAACATGCAGATCTAACCATGTTACTTATAAATGCTTAAGTGCTTGGAAATTTAAACTGTTTTTTTTTTTTATTCCTACGTCAGATTCTATCAGGGCAAAAAAGCAAAGCACTTATTTTCAAAAGTTTATTAGTGGCCTAAATGAAAAATGTAAAGCATATCCTCCTAAAATAGTCTATGTTGAATGAGCAATTTTCTGTCAGTACAACTTCATAGCCTAAATTTTGTGCACAGTGAGCATGGCTTCTGTGCAATTTATGGCATATGCATTACGATAGATCTCAAGTAAATTATGAAGTCTGTGTGTTACCACGGCACTGTCAAACTCTGATTGATTTGGACAGTTTGTAGTTAATTAACTTCATTTCCAATTCTGTCTCTTCATCCAATTTCAAAGCTTTCTATATTGAAAGACTATTTTCAATTAGTAAGAAGGATGAAACAAAAAGAATTAATTACAAAAGTGACAATCCCCATTTAAGTCTTCATAGTGGAGCAATTATGTATCTTAAAAGTTAAGAAATTGAAGAGTTGTATTTGTCTAATATGTTATGTCCTTGATATGTATCTTATATATATTAACTTGATGTAGGCCTGCCATTACAGTATGGAATAAAATGCAATGATTGAAGTTATCTGTAGTTACCATAAGTTAAATAAGAGAAAACCAATTTCCTTAGGTATTTTACTTAGTATTTAATTAAGAATTGGATTTGTTTTCTGAATAAGTATGACAGATATTTTAGAAAATCTTGTGATAAGACATTTATTAATTTAGTGAATCTTACAAATTTGAGAAGCATGGATAATTTTTTAAAGCCTACTAGATACTTCTGATGTAATAAGCCTCCACTGGCCAACCTTATCCCATCTTGTTGCTCTCCAAGGTCCTGTAAACCTGATCACAACAACCAACGTGAGGCAAGTTTGCATGGCAAGTAAGTGTTGGGACATACATAGATCTACTATAAATATCTACCCCTGCCATAACTAGGCATGATTTTGGCAAGGATGTTTTAACCTCTATCTTCCTCAGTTAAGACATTTATAAAATGAGGATGATACCACAAAATCTACAGGGAAGAGTCAAGGATTAAAGAGGGAATGTACGTAAAATGTTTAACCCAGTACCTGGCATAGTGAATAATTATTTATCATTGTTACAATAATAGTGATGTTAGGTACAGGTAAAATCAATAACCCAGGTCCTAAAACTTCACACCTGTATTATTATAACAGGATATTATTGTGCATGGGTTTCTGAAAGTGAGAGGGAAATTTGAGATCATTGATTTGGGCTTTAAATACATTGAGTTTGAAATCCCAGTGGAGCTTCTAGTTGGAAATTCAAGAAGGCAGATAAGATAGGGTTATATGAAACTACTTGGAAGTTTATCAACATCAAGGGGAGATTTGTAGTTTGGTAGTTTTTTAGGGAATTTTTCTCTGAAGTCAGTAGATGAAATCCCAGATAGAGAAGAGACAGAGACAGGAGCTCAGAACAAGACCTAAAAAATTGCCTCATAGGTGAAAAAAGTTTAAAAAGAAAGCAGAACAGAATGTAAGACAATGGAGACTGTAAGGCAGACAAAAACTTGGAGAAAAAAGAATCGAGAACCTAATAGATATCAAAATAGTGTAAAAACCACTGAAATTAAAACAGTGTGCTAATGGCACAGGAATAGTGAAATATTAAGTCAGAGCACAGACTCAAACAAATTAAGTGTAGATGAAGATGGCATTTCAAATCAGTGGCAAAATATGGCTTTGTCAATAAATGGTTTGAAAACTATTGAACGATCTATAGAGGGCAAGAGAATTATATTTTTATCTTATACCACTCACATCTAAACATCCACACTTAACAGATTAAAGGTCTAGATATAAAAATGTACCAAATGAATAGGTACAGAATGATACAGAACTCAGGATCCACACATACACACAAAAAAGATTTGAATTATAACAGTGTACTAATTCTCTATTAAAAATTGTCATAAGCAACATTTTAAAATAATAGGGGGAAATATTTTTACATATGCAAAACCCAAAGGTTAATATTTATAAAATGCAAAGAGGTCCTATAAATCAGCTTCTGAAAAGTTAAGTCATCCGAAGGGAAAAATGAACAAAGTATACATACAATAAAAACCCAGATAAAAATTGCAAGTAACCAGTGGACACATGAAAATACTAACCTCTTAAAAATAGAGGGTTTTCTTCCTATCCCATGAGACTAAAAAATAAAAAAGATTAATACACCCAGTGTGGGTGATAGAATATAGAAATGTTACTCTCATATTCAGTTGGTGGGTGATAAACTGGTACAACTATTCTGGAGTCTTATAGGGTACTATAAATTAGTATTATAAATGTGTATAGTCTACAGCCCAGTAAACCCAGAAATACTAAAACCATTAATACTAAGTCTCACATGGAATTACAGCATAAAAGACTAGTTATAGACAATTTAGTTATGTTCATTAAAAGCTCATTATAGCAACAACAAAAAGACAAAATAAGTTTAAAACTCTAAATATCCATTCATAGAGGAACTGTAAATCCAAAAACAAAATACTTCAGGGACTTCCCTGGTGGTCCAGCGGTTAAGACTCTGTGCTCCCAATGCAGGGGGCCCGGGTTCAATCCCTGGTCAGGGAACTAGATCCCGCCTGCCACAACTAAAGATCCCGCCTGCCACAACTAAAGATCCCGCATGCTGCAACTAAAAGATCCCACGTGCCGCAACTAAGGCCTGGCGCAGCCAAATAAATATATAAATAAATATTTTTTTAAATCCTTCAGAAAATTTTTAAATAGTAAATCTAGTGACTCGAATATATATATTTAACATTATCATTGGTCAGTAAAATAAACAGGGTGAATCCATGCATGTAAATACACGCTGAAGAAAAAGATGGCTTACAAACTATTATTACAATAGTTAGCCCTGAAAAGCTGAATCAGAGAGAAGGGAAATTATTATTAAAACCTTTAAAATTAGTTATGGTTTCGCCGGTTTGTGTGTACTTTCATTTTCCTGACATTTCCTAAATGATTATGAGTTACATTTATAATATGTAATATTATATTTTAAAAATGTTTCCTTGAATCAAGGTGGAGTTGGAATTGTGTAGTCAATACAAACATGCTTTATAAACAGACTACCAAGATTCATGTCACAGTTAACCTATTTACATAACTTTCTACCTCATCAAGTTCTTTCAGCTTTTTTTTAACTCAGCTTCCTCAATTGAAAATTGAGTGTGAAAATAACCCCTGTGTTGCATTGTTTTATGAAACATCAAATGAGACATCAATAAAATATTGAAGGTGAAGTACATGCTTAACTCTTGGCATATACTGAGACTTCAGTAAACATGCTGGTATGATTTTTATTGTTTTTGTTGGTGATATTGATAGGGAAGAGGAAGAGGAAATGCTGGTTTTATTTGATGAGGTGAAATATGGCAACCAATTGAATGTGAAGTTTATTTCCCCAGTTTCTTGAAAAAGTAGGTTATATCAAGGTTATTTTTCTTTAATACTCCTTAAATCATCATGCCGGACTCACCTCCCCCTTCCCTGCAAGTTGTTCTGGGTGACCAGCCAGTCTCTAGCTGCACTCTCCTCTGCCTCATCTTTCTGCCTTGGTGCCAAATCTTTCCACCAATGGGAGTATCCTCACCACTTGTTAAAATCTGATCCATCTTCTAAAGAACAGGTCATTCCTGCAATACTCCTTCCATTCCCCATTCCTCAAGCTTTCTGCACTATGTTAGCACATCCATTCAGTCACTTGCTGCCTTCTGCTTTATATTGTCATGATTTGTGTCAATGTAAATCATCCCATAAGATAAACTTCTTGATGTTGACAGGAGACAAGGGAGGTGAAGGACGGTGGGATGTGTTATAAACATGATGCCCACACAGAATGTGACAAAACAACTTATACACAGAAACCATTCAGTGATTATTAACTGATCTTAATACAATCTGGGTGAGCTAGAGACGGGCAAATACAGCACTTAATTTTTTTGCCTAGGTAATGATAATACTATAAAGAAAATGGGGTAGTGGGGATTTCTGTTTAAAAATGAACAGGGAGATAGCTTTCTATTTCAACTCCCACTCCCAAACTAAAGTAAAAATGAAAGCAACAAAAGCAGTGAAGTAAACCTCATTTTCAGTGAAGCTAGGAAAAAACAGCAACCCCAAATCACACAACATGACGATTAGAGTAAAATTTGAAACAAATCAAGAGAGAGTATAGGGGAAAAAAAGTTGAAACTGTTTCTTCTTTTCAGAACAGAGGTTACCATTGTAAGTGGCACAACCTTAAAGGACCAAATAAATAATTCCTTACTTGAAGAGATGGGGTTTTTGGTTTTTTTTAATTGAAATATAATTGACACCTGATATAGGAACAGAATCTAAAAAAGAGTGGATATATGTGTATGTATAACTGACTCACTTTGCTGTACAGCAGAAACTAACACAACATTGTAAATCAACTACACTCCAATAAAAAAAATTAAAAATAAAGAAAAAAGAAATTAATTGAAATATAACATTGTGTAAGCTTAAGGTGTATAAGGTATTGATCTGATATATTTGCATAGTGCAATATGATTACTGTCACAGTGTTAGCACCTCTATCACTTGACATAATTTTGAGTGAGTGGATAAGCCGGGGAGTACACCTGGGTTTCATTATCCATGCTAATGCTTAGATGTGGGTTAAAGAAAGACCCTAACTATGTGTATAGTTACAGGAAGTGGGTCGGTAGCATGAAACGATAAAGAAATAAGCATTGTGAATACTCATTGCCTCCAGCTGCATAAATATAAATAAATGCTAACTTATAATACACAAAGCCTAGATGAAATTGATTATTTTAAAGGGAAACACAGATTTCTGAATTTATCTCAGAGAGTAGCAAAAGAAGTAACTGAAAATATGGTCAAAGAAGGGTCAGAGAGCCACCCCTGTAAAAGTTATGAGACTGTGACAGTTTCACAGGTGAAATAATAATCAACCTTTAGGAGTCTTTAGGAACCAGCCACAGACCATTAACAAAACTTTAAAATTAAAAAAAAAAAAAAAAACCCTTCCCAGTTCTTTCTACAAAGCCATAATAACTGTGATACCGAAGTATAATAAATACTGTCTCAAAAAAGAAATAAAAAGTAGGGGGTGGGGATGGGGGAAGAGAGAGAAAGAGGAATAAAAGCAAAGCTCATTTATTAATATCAAGACCAAGACTCTGAGGGAAACATCAGTAAAGTTAATCTGGGAGCTTTCAAAGAGGATTATAAATAGGGTTCAGCCTTGAGCTGCTGAGACAGTTCAATATTGAAACATGTTTACATTGAGTTTAGATGTGTATGCTTATCTCCACAAAAACTTAAATTAGTGTTTTATAAACTGAACATTCATTCTGGTAAAACTTCCAGTAAAATAGGCACCAGTAGGCTAAACACACAGGTAAAGAAACACACACGCTTTTGGAAATGTTCTCATTAAAGACATAAGCCACGAAGGACCACCATGAACACATATATAGAGAGAGAGGAATCGTTTGTAATGTTAACGAAACTATTCCAAAAATCACAAAAGTGGTAATATTTTTATAAATGTAGGAACATTTAGTAAGAAATTGAGAGTGTTATATCTTTGCCCACACACATTGTCTTCTCACTTACCTTCTAGGGAGAAAGAAGTCTCTATCAAGCCCCTCTTTGACATGTGTATGTGTAGACATGTGTATGAATGTGTATATGTTTAATGTAGAATTATGACACATTTAAAGTAGGCAAACTGGAGAATTAAGGTGAGCAACTTTGCATAACAAAGAGTCTAGATTACTTGGAGACAGTCAAAACAAATACAGAAGTAAAAAGGGCTTATGGCAAAGGTGGGTGTGGTAGAAAGTAAAGAATTCTACAGTTTGAAAATCAAGCAGAGTCTGATTGTGTGATGAGGGGGAATCGCCTAAAGAAATTTGCAGCTGTGACCCCTTTGTGGCTGTACCAAGAGCAGCAGGGGGTGGGCCAGCCAATCAAACCCTTAAAAGCATGGAGAATAATTTCAGGAGAACAAGAGTGAATATGACATCTTCTAGTTACATTTTGAACTCTAAACCTAACATTCCTAAGAGCTGAATAAAAATCCTTTGGAAATAATAGCAGATTACAGCATGCAATTGTGTCCAATAACCATTTCTTTACATTGGTGGAAGATGAAGGCCATAGTAACTGCCACCGAACTTGGTGAAAAATACAAATGATGTTCTTTTCTTGGGAGGCATTAATTATGATTGTAAGTAGTGTGGTGGTAAAAAGTATCTGTTCAGGATTCTGAGACCCAGATTCAAATCCCAGAATTGCACAAGTTTCTGAGCCTTCTGATTATTGGTTCCTTACCTATAAACTGTGAATAATAATAGCATCTCTTAAATAATTTTGTTAAGAGCATGAAATAATAACATGTTTAATATAAAACTCAGATTTGTATGTACTCAATAAATACTGTTTATATTTATGAAACACACCTGTGATAAATTTCTTAGGAAATATGTCATTGTTTAGTTTGTCATCTCAATATATACAGTTCTTTAGCTCCAACTTGTTTTATGAGCGTATGCCAGAAAAGCACTTTTTAACCCTAAACATATAATACAAGGTAAAATGCTCTTTAATGTTGAAAGGACCTCACATTTAGGTTTATAAAAGAACAACTCACAATTAGTTGTCACAAAAAAACCTTTTAATTCCCATTTAAAATTTCACACACACTAAAGTGTAGATTGTGTTTAGTTTCATGGTGAGCAATTATCCAAAGAAAAGTTAAGAAGTAACACAGTTGTTGTATTTCAGAAGGAACTGTGTTTACCACTTTGCAAAATTGAAGAGGGAAATAATTTGGATGAGGAGATAGATTTCCCATTCTTAAAAAAAATGCTCAATTTCATTCACTCCCTGCTGTGTTTCCCTTCAAAGGCATGATCAGCTTTATACATTTCTAATTTTTGCTCCATGGAACACACAAACATAACCTGAATACACCCTTATCATTTATTTTTCAAAGAGATATCCTGATTCCTTGCCAGATTGCTGTTTATATTGCTCATAAGACAGCCAGCCTGACAATACAGGATGAAAATAGCTTCCAGTCCTACCCATGAGTCCACTGAGCTATAAAGCAACTTTGTTAACTTCACTTACTGGATTTTAAATTGTCATGTATTGGCAATTTGTCACTGGCATTGACTTCCTGCCCTAGAGCTAAGGTTACTGCTGTAACTACTGGTTCATTCTTCAGCACCAGGTTTATAGCTCACTACTCTGGCCACTGTAAGAAGGTAATGGTTGAGAACTCTGCATCATAGTACCATGTTTAGTACCACCCTGAAAACTGAATTATGGAGAGTTTCATCTTGGAGATTCTGCCAGCTATCTTTACAAATTCCCAATGATTGGATAATTCTATCCAAAGACCCATTCAATCAGCAAATATTGATAAGGCTCCACTACTGATGACTTGGAAGTTTTGATAAATAAAAAAGAAGACATGGTCTCTGCTCTTAAGTAGCTCATAACTTAACGGAAAAGACAAAACAAATGCATAGCTAACCGTTAGAAAAAACGAATCAACTATTCCAAATGTCTGACAAATTTGTCCAGTTCTTGCTCTCCCCACTGTTACAATGTTAGTGTCAATTACCAGCTTTTGTCTAAAGCATTGTAGCAGCCTCTTTACTGGTCTCTATTCCTTCAATCCACCTTCCCAGTGGCAATGAAAGTGACTTTCTGATACAGAAATATAATAATAGAGCCTCCATTTATCCCATCCTTCAATGATCCTTCAGTGTTTTTAGGACAAAGTTCAAATTTCTCAACATGGCTTATATGGTCTGCCTCTGTCTGCACCCTGTCCTGCCTATCACTCCAGACTTAACTCTCACCATTCTCTGCCTTACCCTCTACACTATAACCAAGCCCCTGTATTCTCTAGAACTCCATCAGCTCTTCAGCCTCTAAGCTGTGAAACATGTTAGTCCCACTACCTGAATCTTCTCCGCTTTTTTTCACCCTACCTCCATACCTGAGCCTGGATAATTTCTACTTGATCTTTATGTATATGTAAAGATATTATTTCCTCTAGGAAAACTTCAGTGACCCATATATTTGATTACCTTCCCACTCTATCTCAATATGTTCATTTCACACCTTGTTGTTTATACTTTATCACTGCACTTTATTTTTACTGTCATTTTTGCTGAATATTTATGTTCCTAAGAACAGGGAGTGTTTCTGTCTAATTCATTACTGGACCTAGTATCCAGCTAGTTTGTAGCAGACTCCCAATAAATATCATGAATGAGTGAAGGAGTTCATAATGTAAGTGTACAGAAGTTTAGAAAAAAAGAGATCAGTGTGACTAGAATATTCAGTGGAGGATCTGTGAAAAAGGATTTGATGAATAAATATGATTTTGACAAGGAGGAGAGAGACTTTCATATTAAGAAGCAGCAAATTCACAGCAAAGACTACCATGATATATACTGACTAAGAAGCAGATTTTCATAATAAGAACTAAGTATGCATGTCGTTACTACTGGGAAACATAACTGGCTAGGTATGCTGAAGGCAGATCATGAAGAATCTTTAGCATAGACTGAGAAGCAAATAAGTTCACTGTGGATTTATTTATATTTTGCTTTCTCAGGACTTACTGTAATTTTTAATCAGTGGATGCTTGATATTGAACAAATTTGCAAAAATAATCATCATTATCTCATCGTATTGCCCCTTCCTCATTCTCTAGTCTTTCTCCATTCTCATTAAGTTCTAATTAAACCCATGATAGTACTTGTCATTCTTTGTTCCTCACTTTCATATTTTTCTTTGCATTGTCTATGTTGCACTGTTGGTTATTTCTTCAGATTGTCTTTTAGTTTTCTAAATATGTCTTCAACTTTGTCCAATCTGCCATTAAACCTATCCACTGTATTATTAATTGAAATTATTACAGTGTTTTCAAGTCTTCTTTTTCCTCAAGTATGTCTGTGCTTCTTTGAATAACGATGGTGTTCTTTTAATATTTAAAATTTTAACATGTTAAGAATATTTAGGGACTTCCCTGGCGGTCCAGTGGTTAAGAATCCACGCTTCCAATGCAGGGGGCACAGGTTTGATTTCTGGTTGTGCAACTAAGATCCCCTGTGCCACAGGGTGCAGCCAAAAATAAAAAGAATATTTATTTTACTTCCTTAATGTCTAATTCTATTATCTGAAGATCCTGGAGGTCTGACACTGCTGTTTGTATTTCTGCTGACTCGTGCTTATGATAGCGTGTTGCCTTACACGTTTTTTTTAAGCCTGACTTAAGTCATGGGAATTCTGTGCAGCCTGAGTTAAGAGGGCATCCCTCAAAAGAGAATTATTTTTGCTTCTGCCAAGTATCCTCATGTTCTACCAATCTGAGACTTTTTTATGCTAATTACTCATTTGGAAGTTTTCAGGACTACAAAGGAAGTATAAATTTTAACTACCCATTAGCATGAGGGCCTATCTAAGGTTACAAATCTTTAGGGGAGGCATTTTTTTCCCAACCAGAGCTCAAGCCAAAATAGCTAAGTTATCATATCTCTCCTTTCTGTTGGACAGAATTTTGTCTTTCTCTTTCCACCTTTTCATTAGGTTGTGGCCATTTGAGATTCCCAGATTTGTCAGTCTCAGCTCCAACATGGACCTCTCTGCAATAAGGCCTTCTCTTCTGTCTCTAAGTGTCCATTAAAAGACAAGCCTTTTGGTTACTAAGACTGGAAAACACCTTTAGGCAAATCACAATTTTAGTGTGGCTTATTACTCAAGAGTTTTTGAGCTCTTTCTTTTTGGTCACTGGAAAGTTTCCTTACATTCTCACAAGCTCAGCATCTGAGGGAATATTGTTGTATTTTACCTAGTTGTTACATTTCACCTACGTATTTTATAGGGGGAGAGCTTTTCTGACTATTTACTCAATCATACTGACATAAACTCAAGTCCAGAGTTATTGTAATTTGATTCAGGAAGCAATGTGCTTAAACTATAGCATCCAGATAGGGTCTAATTTATATTGGTTTGCCTGGTTTTATCACTTTTAAGTCCCTTACCCTGGTAACCTCTCAGTCCTATATCTAGAACTAACGACGTCTGGCAATCAGGGTTGTTGGTAGCAAATGACAGAAACTGTTTAAAAAAAAAAGAGAGAATTTTTTTTGCAGAGATAGGGTAGACATATTTGGAGAGATACCTGGAATCAGTGACAGGCTGGCAGCCAAGCCTCGAAAATGGGAAAGAACAAAGAGAATTCTCGTGTGCCTCTTGTTCACGATTCAGAAATTCCCCTAGGGGCAATTATTCAGGCCTAAATATCTTCTCCATTCCCTGGCTGCATCCTAGAGGTGAGCCAGAAATCCCACTAAGATACTCCTAAAAGAGCTTCTCTAAAAGGAAGATGTGATACAGCAAAGCAATACAAAACAAAAAGACACCTTACCACACAGATGTGATGGACTAGCTGAAAGCCATGGTGACAGCTGAAATTGGCTTTGAAAGTCATAAAACCCTTTCCCACCACAATTACTCTTAAATCAGGTCGCTTCCATCTTAACAATTGGTGAGTTTTTGTTATTCTAAGTGCATGATTTTTTATGTTTCCTTCTAAAATTTTTATATGTTCATCCTATTACATTTCTACCATGTGCAAGGAGCATTTAGAATCTCAGTTGACTCATCCTTTGTATCATTCAGTTCCTCCTCCTTGTTATATTCTGTTTATGTTTCCTTGACCCTCATTGCTTATCATATTTTGAACAAATATATAACCTCCTATTGCTATATTTCTGTCAATATACCCATACCTATCCTATTGATATTTAATTATAAAAAGTCTTCTTTTTTAATAAAAAGACACTTCTCATGCAGTCTGTAAGACAGAATGGAAAGAATCATGTTTTATATAATAGCACTTCCGTGAGTATTATTGTTCCTATTGTAAAGATGAGCAAACTATGGCTTAGGGAAATTTTTAAGAAAAGAATGCCCAAAATTTACAGAGTTAGTTAGCAGCAAAGATGGGATCCAAAACATTTATCTGACTATAAAGTTTTGCTGTTAGCAATTAGGTCATTCTGGTGTAGAATATCTAAGAATTGCTTCCAAATGTCCCCTACTATTCAATAGGTGTCTGAATGCCTCTTTATTACTTTCTAAGCTATAATATCTATTCATTCCTATTTTTAACAAATAGTAATTTGGTAACTTTGTGTCAAGTACTTTTCTAAATTCTTGGAATACATATGTAAATTAAAGGAAAAAAGCATCTCTATGCCCATTTGTCTTTGTAGCAGAGGTTGAAATAGATAATAGTAAATACAATGAATGTTCCTTATGTAGTATTTTAGATGGAGGTTAAGTACAATGAAAAAATAATTAAAAATAGTGTAGGGCAAGTAGGAAATAAGAATGCTAGGGAGTAAGAGTTGAGAGTTTGTTTCAGGTTGCAGGTATATATTAGATTGAAACATATACAATTGTTTTTGACTTATGAAAATAACAATTTCATAGGGGCCAGCCTATCTTGTTGGTCAAGGTAGACATCATTAAGAAGGTGAGATTTAGGCAAAGACTTGAAGGGGCTAAGGGAATTAGCCAGATAGGTTATTAGAGGAAGAATGATTTAGGTTCCTTCTGTGAATTACATATTCTCCCTTTCTCATTTCAGTTTAAAGCTCTCTTAATCTAACTCTTGGCCTCCTAGTCTTCTAGTCCAAGACATTCATCGTTATATGTCAAAACCACCATTGTAGACATTTAAGTCATCAGAAAACCAAGTGTTTTTCATAATGCTGCCAGGGTTGTGAGCTTTTCACATATTCCTTCCTTTTCCAAATATAAAATACAATGAAAAACCCTTTATGAAACTTCAAGTTTAAAGTATTTCCCTCCCAATGATTCAGAAGAAGTAGATATACTTGCTTTCTTTCTTTTGGCCTATTGGTTACTGCCACATGAAAAATACGTATAGGGTGTTCAGGATGGTGAAGTCTGGAAGGCTGTATTATGATCTGATTATCCCTTCTGGATATCATCATCTGTACAGTAAAGGATTAACTCAGCAGGCCTTGGTTACTCAAACCCTGCATATTCCAAAGAAAGAACTGGCCCTTGACTAGCTCTGGAGGGAAAACTTTTGAATGCTGGAAATAATCTTGCCTGTTCTAAGTGTTTTGAGGGTGCGTTGGTACGCCTGAGGCTTTGGCCCATGCTCTATCAGTTCGACCTCTGGGGAGGCTGGAGATGAGTAACTAAGGTCAGTCACACAGGTGATGTACATGGTTCACCTCCAATACACTTTGCACATTTTGTCAAACATTGTTCCTGGGAGAATTAAGCATTATCTGTGCCATTCCTCTGGGAGAGGATAACAGGAAGCTTGTGCCTGGTTTCTCCTGAACTCCTCTCTGTGTGTACTTTCCCTTTCCTGATTGTAATTAATCTTTCACTGTAATGAACTATAATAACTCTGCGTATAACAACTTTTCTGAGTTTTGTGTGTCCTTCAAGTGAACTATTAAGACTGAGAGTTGTCTTGGGGACCCCCCAACATACCATTTACCAGAATTTATCTCTTCTTCCTGGGACACAGTAGCACCTCCCAATTTTAGTTCCAGGATCGGAGAATCCTTTACCATTGAATAGAGTTCAGGATAAGAGGTATGCAGTCTCTTAATGGTGTTTCAGAGCTCCCACCCCATCCCCTTTTAGTATTCCTCCACGTGTTAACATGTACAAAAATTTTTAATTCTTTTTCACATTTTCAGATCTCCCTATGCCAAACTTCATTCTAGTTTTATTGATGGATTGCTTCTCCTATTTTGATTAGGAATGTTTCATTTTGGAAAGTAAGCTGAGATGTAGAGATTTCAGCATTTTTAGCAAGCACCCTAGGTGCCTCTTATACATCCTAAAAGTTATAAAGACAAAGTGCTCAATTACAGTCTCCTTGATCAGTTATCCATTCCACAAAGACTAGTGACCAAATTCTGTATAAATCTCCCATTTCCCCTATTTTATTTTCATAATAAGAATTAACATTAAACATCTGACTTTTCATAATAAAGTACATACAAACTGTAAGAATGTAGAAAACATACTCATTGCATGTAAGTTTAGACTATTCATCTAATATTATTCAAATCTTAAATGTTGTATCATGTTAGAAATATATAAAAGATCATGCATTCTTACACAAGTTATTTCAATCTTTTTGTAAAAAAGTAGAGCTCTTAAAATTTTAAATACTGATATCAATAAACTGACAAACTATTTTCTATAACAAATGTTACTTCTTTAGAAAGAAAGAGTAAATGGAATAATGGAATTGGGAAACATAAAAACCCAAACTGGCAAACAATTTTTTATTTCATATTTTCATTTTTTGAGTTGCATTTTGGTTATACATCATCCTCACAGTAACCTGACATTTTTTAAGGGAGCAGGAAAAGATGAAAATAAAGTTTAATTAATTAAAATAATTATATAGTTATGAAACATGTTTTAAAGTTTCTTCAACATGCCCTATTTCAAAGTTATACTCCTCTTCTAAAATGACATAAAAATCAGCGCTCAAAATAAGCAATGAATCAACTATTCTGTTGAAAGCATCTGGCAAATCACTACTTATGAAATTATGTTTAATACTACCTTAAACTAATGAAATAAAACAATTCTGTTGAGTAGTAATCATTTTTTCCATCTCTGTAAATTCTCTTTGTATAAGTAATGAACCAATTCTTCATGTCTCTATGGAGTAACCTATGCACATTATTATTTGATCATCCTTTTGTGGTAGATTACTTTAAGTAGAACTGTTACTGTAAATGAATTTGCTTAAATGTATGGTTCTAAATTAGTGAATGTAAATTACAGCTCCATGATTTGTCATCGTTTAGGTTGATATAGGACTGCATTTAAATATATTATAATTGAGAAATGATTTGAATACTACATGTTCAGTCAGTGTGATAAGTTATCATCTCTACCACTATATTTAGCTTCTTTCTGGTATAGCTTTTGCCAATTCAGAAACAGACTGCAAACCTCTAACTTCCAGATAGCTCATTGTCAGTTAAAAGGGGCAAAGCATAAATAGCACCTGAGTTTATGAAAATATATACCTTAACTTGCAGAACTCACTGAGCAGAATGGTATATGCAGAAAGCAGGCAAAGGAAGCCTACCATGACTAGATGCAGATGTTCTAGTTTTATAATCTGGTATCCAGTAAGATTTTACCATTGAACTTGACATGCCTCTACTCTTGGCTAATCAGGCAATTGTTTTTCATTCCAGAAAGCCCACTTTTCTTGTGAAATGTGGCACTCTGCTGAGGGGAGAGGTTTTTGCTTTTGAAGAAGTTACTATACCACGAATGTACAGAGAAGCATAGAAAGAAGTAAGACGTGACTGCCTTTCATGTTGGTTCAGTAGAAGATAAGAATTTTAGAACAATATATGCAAGTAAGAGTTACATGCCAGGGAGAAAAGATTAGAAGATTACATTTATCTTTGGGAGAAGAAAACTGTATTTTTTCAGATACATTTTCTGAATTGGTCTTCCTAAAGTATACATAAAAGACAGGATTTTTAAAATGAGATTTTGGCCTGGGTAAGGTCAGACAAATGTAGGAGAAAAGAAACTGTGTATGAATTTAACTTTAATATTAAGAGAATGATGTAATCTCTCACTATATCATCTGCTCTCACCCTTCAAACATCAGAATGCTTGTTTCATTCAAAAATGAACTTTTCATTCACTTCACAAAACATCTCTAATGTGCCAAAGTCACATACAGATCTCCTAGTTTCTGCTTTTGCTTCATTTTTAGCATCAGTATATTTCTTATTTTCTTACCAGGTCTACTGTATGATTTTTACATATTATCCAACATTCTTATATGTTAGTTGGGGTATGAAGTCACCATTCTACCAGAAATAGAAGTCATAATACTTAGCTTCAAACAATCTGTTTATTATCTAGTACATCTATTAACTGTAATGAAAATAAAATTATTCAAAAGTAAAAATAATTTAAATGAAGTAATTTTCTTAGTAGAAATTTTAGGTATAAACTTTAAAAAGTCCTGAAGGAAGCAGTGTTCACATGAAAAATGCAGACAAAGCAAAATCCTTGTCTACCATCAACAGAAATTTCAGGTCTAAACTAAAAAAGTCCTGAAGAAAGCAGTGTTTGCATGAAAAACATAAACAAAGCAAAATCTTTGTCTACCATCTCTCCACCTGCCCCTCTAGTCCTAGGCCATGCACAGGCTGTACAGCATTGAGAGAGGGGAATCAGCAGTGTGCTACTCAGGGTCATTTATAAAGTTACAACTTATCTTCCCTAATAAAATTTTTTTTAATATTAAATATTTGTCCAAATGCATTATTTAGCTTTCTCAACTAACCAGATTGTGTCCCTACACGTACTCTATAGAGGTAAAAGAATATACATACACAGATTTTAAATGTGATTATCCATCCCTGTTAAAACTCTAGTTAGCATATAAGTGACTCTATAAATTTATTCATTGTTTATTGGGGTGTGGGCTTAGGAAGAGGCCAAAGGCAGCAAGAAGACCCTCCAGTGTCATCCTGTTACAAATAACCTTAAATAAACTATTGGTAGGTAGAAACACCCAATAATAAGTTGCCAGCAGATATTTCGCTTAAGTCTGTGAATATGTAATGGCATGAAACAGTGATTCCTGGTAAGTTGCCACCCCAATGAGAACAGTGGGATTTTATTATCTACAGATTTAAAAATACATATTTGTATTGCCAGAAATGATAAGTAGTATCATTTTAGCGTGAATGACATGGGAGAGAGTAACAAAGTAAGAGCAAATTGGTATGTTTTATAGTTTAAAAAAAGAATAAAAGAAAGGAAGGAAAGAAGGAAGGGAAGGAGGGAGGCAGGGAGGGAGAAGGGAGGGAAAAAGGAGGGAAAGGAGAAAGGAGGGAAAGAAGGAAGGAAAGAAGAAAGGTTGGAATCTAGGAGAGAAATGGGGGGAGAGAAAACCCTTTCCTTAAATGGTATGAGTCCAGTGGAAAAGGCTGATTCAAAGATGAACAAGAGCTGAATGGGAAGCCTGTGTGGTCTGTTTGCAAAGTATACATCTAAGTCTGGGGAAGATGTGGCAGGGGGGAAATATACTTCTGTGTGGCTAAGGGCCAGGTACTGTGCTGGTGTCTGGTAATGCATCAGGCAACAAAAGCACCAAAGCCCCTGCCCCCAGCAAACTTAGATTCTAGTAGGGGGAGAAAAAAGATAAAAATAGTGATGTAATTATTTCACTTGGTGGTAAGTACTGTGAAGAAATATAAGGACAGTAAAACAGAGTGAGGGGATAAAGAATAATTGGAGGAGAAGAGTATTCAGGAAAGGTGTCCATTAGGACATGACATGAGCAGAGACCTGAATGAAATGAGCAATGAAACCATGGGGCTAGCTGGCAAGGAGAGTGACCCAGACACAAGGGACAGTAAATGCAAAGACCTGAGGCAAGAGGCCTTGTTATGTGTAGGAGGAGTAGCCAAGAGCACAGAGTGGTGACAGGAGAGTGAGTAAGGGGTAGATGAAATTGAGAGAGACTGTGGGTGGAGGCAGGCGGCAGGTTGCCTAGAGGTTATGGAAGACTCTGGATTTTACTCCAAGGTGGGAAGCCATTAGCATGTTTTGAACAGGGGAGTGACATGTTGTGACATACACTGTGAAAGGATCACTCTGCCTGCTGTAAGGGAACTAGACTGCAGAGTGACAAGGATGGAAGCAGGAGAACAGTTAGGAGGCAGTTTTATATGTATGTTTCTCTGTGGGATGACTGCTGTTACAACTTGCCAGATAACAAAGGGAAGTAGTTATAATTCATTTACCAAAGTGATTCCAAGCATGTCAGTGTCATGTTAATTTTTTTTAAAACTTACTTTTCAGAATAGTTTTAGGTTTACAGCGAAAGTGAGAGGGTGGTAAAGAGGCTTCCTATATACCTCCATCCACACACATGCAGAGCCTCTCCCATTATCAGCATCCCCCACCAGAA
Source organism: Aethalodelphis obliquidens (assembly GCF_003676395.1). Taxonomy (NCBI): domain Eukaryota; kingdom Metazoa; phylum Chordata; class Mammalia; order Artiodactyla; family Delphinidae; genus Aethalodelphis; species Aethalodelphis obliquidens. Next base: position 10,777,177 of record NW_020837996.1, read on the forward strand.
GTGGTACTTTTGCTACAATTGATGAACCTACATTATCGCCTCATAATCACCAAAAGTCCATAGTCCACATTATGGTTCACTTTTGATGTCGTGCGTTCTGCAGGTTTGGACAAGTATATAATGACATGTATCCACCATTATAGTATCATACAGAGTAGTTTCCCTGCCCTAAGAAATCTTTTGCCAATATATTGTCCCAGACTGTGGCTTATCTTCTCTTTCTCTTGATCATACTAACTCTAATTTTATTACAAAAACAAGAAAAACACAGACATTCAAGGCAAAAAATCATCTACAATAAAATCACCTGATCAAATATTTTTGTCAGTTTTCTTTCTAACCATTCTAATGTAAATATTTTGTCTAATACCATATTTGCAGTAATTTTATAAATAGAATTACATAATCTATACTCTTATCTTCACAGTTAACATTTCACATGTGTATTTTCTGATTTTGTGCTTTTTTTTCTTTCCCTATATTTTTTTCCTTTTTGAATCCTCTTCCTCTACCTCCAAGTAACCAACATGAACAGGCTTTTGTGAATATTTTTGTATTTTTCTTGATGTACATACAATTCGTTTTAAAAAAAATCTGGTCCTTAAAAATACTGCTTTGCCTCCATAAAATATATTGTGATTCTTTATAAGCCCTACATTCTACTTGCAAGATGTCTAAGGTTTTTTAACAAATTAAATATTTGTTTTTATTTAAGTGCCAAACTATTTTGAAGAAAAATAAGAGTGCTTAGTCATCTGTTTAAGCGCTAAGAGTGCTTAGCGCTTAAACAAATCTGTTTAAATATGGTATTCTCTTTTTGCCCTGTTTGCTGTCTGGATCATGAACTCCCATCCTCTTCTTTTGAATCCCTCCCTGAAGCTTTTTTTTCAAAGGAGAATGGTGTGTTTGTAAATACGTTTGTTACTTAAAATGTATTCCAAGAATGGTTTTAGTGAAGCTTATTACTAGAATTGCATTTGCATTACTAAGTAATAAGTACTTACTCCAAGTACTTTTTGTGCATGGACATCTGGTTTAATGGTACATCCAAGGTTGAGACAGCTCCCCAGGGCTCCACAACTCACTGAGATCCCTAGGAGGGCATCACTAAATCAGCAGACCCAGAATCTGCAAACACACATCCTCTAAACTGTTCATTGGCCCTGAAAACAACTTCCACCTTCTGGAAATCATGAAAAGGGATTAATGTTACAAGCTTAGGTTCCAGCATATTTTATGCAGCCTATGGTCCCAATAATCAATATTTAGGGGAGAACTTTGATATTTTGAACTTTTTATTTTCCTAACTATATTTTGATTAAATTATTTGTACAAAGAAAATTGTGCTGGTGGGAATAAGTGCTTTCTTACATTTTTCCAGGAGATACTTATCAGGTGCAGTAGAAGGAGCTAATCCATTTTAGTGATACTCAGTTAGGAAAGGTATCAATTATTATTTGCAAAAAGAATGATTCAGTTGAATAAGTCCCTCCTAAATATGCTCTCTTCCTTTGAACTATTTTGGAACTATAATTGCAGGTTTTATATTCTTTATTGCTTTAGAGAAGACTAAACAATAAACTCTACATGAAGTTCCAAATTAAGTTTATGACTATATATATACATGTATATTTATATGAATAAGTATATAGACATGTATATATTACATGTATGCAGGCATGCATATTTTTTAGTAAGAGCTCTCCAGAACAAATATTTCATGTTTAATGTATTTTCTTCTTGGTACCCATGATTAATATTCTCCAGATAAGCCAATTTCTTCTGAAGGAGAAAAGTCAATGCAAAAATATACAATGTCCGTCAGCCTCCCTCTGAAATATCTTATTAAAACTTGACTTTTTTCTTCAAATACATGATTAAGAGAATGCCCTCTGTCCTTAGTATATATAATAGCACTAAAAGCCTTGAATTTAATCCCTTAATCTTTAATGCTTAAAGGAAACAGCCATTTTGCGTTCTCTATGTAGGTTAACAGCTATACCTTTAAAAACAGCTTCTATTTTAGCAAACTGAATTTCCAAAAGGAATTATCATGAACATATAATCTAGCTGAGAGAAGCTCTTTTTTAGTAGAATCTGAGTAAATTGATTCCCTAGTCATAAAGGTCCTCAATTTCTCATCAAATTTGACTTACATGTTTAACTGGAAACAAAGAATCAGCTTATAGCCAAACTAGGTATCTCCATAAGTCTTCCAAAGAATTGAGGCTGAAATCTAAACTTACCTACCCCATTTATATCACAAAACAACTAGGCCCTATAACCTATGATTTTCTCCTACAACAAACAAGTGTAACAGAATTCTAAACAGGCAGTCTGGAAATCTATCATGTCACTGACCAGAAAGAAAATTTTGGTGTGTTAGGTGACCTTTTAAAATACCATGCTTCTATCATAAAGTGAAAGTGTATTTTTTGAATTATAAAGTTATTATACTCAGAAAAAAACTACCCTGCTTGGACATTTTGTTTAAGAGTATAATTTATTTTAAAAACTTTTAAAATAGACATTTTAGTTTCTATTTTCTGTCCACTACCATAGGCAAAAGAATGTTTTCAGAAGAATATTTCTGAGACCATAGTAAACAAATATTCCTAATGCTGGTTATCATTTCGGCTCTGACTAGGTGACATTGAAATTGTTTGTTTATTATTGTTCTATTGGAGGATCAGGGAGCATGAACAGAGATTGAAGACAAAGACTTTCCAGAGATGAATAAAATCAGTTAGCCAGCTTGAAATTGCCACTTCCCAGTAGGTTATTATTAATAGAGAAATGTATTCACTCAAAGTTATTAGCAGATGCTCCTTTTGTCACAAAAAAATTATTTTTCCTATACATAGATACATTTTTTTAAAGCCCAAATAAGAAGGCATCCTTGGTACTTCATATCATGTAACATTTTCCTTAAACTGGATAATATGGCTGTTTTATTGATATAATTAGTTTAGTTAAACATTCTCAGATGCTTGCTCTCCTCTTTCTTACATCAGATTAAATAAAGCCTGACAAATCCTTCAGATTTTAATTTTTAATAGTCTTTCCTAATGAAAGAACTATCCTGAAGGGTGATCCATAGAGAAATTTATTCACCACTATACATCTTCAGTTCCATTGAAACTTCAGCAAAATAGCAAACTATAGAACATCTTTAATCATACTAAGAAAACTTCCTCGTCATGCTTCCTCAGCTTTCAACCCAGCTCTTCTTGTTAGACTTCTGATAATTCAGCCATTCTCAAGCAAAACCTCTCCAGTTGCGAAATCTGAGGTTCTTTGTATAGTCCAGCTTACTGTAAACAAGCCACAGAATTTTAGCAAAAGGTGCTATTGCTATTTATAGTCCTTAATATTTACTTCTTTTAGAAATTTCTATGTCTTCTAAAAACTCAAATTCATGTTTTTTAAAAACTTCATAAGCCTCAAATCATGGATTGTGCCAATTCAATTTGAAATGTTCTTATGTCAGTTCAGATTTGTAAACTTGTAATGTTTATCATTATTTACTTTTTCCTAATGATGTAAGAAAAAGTATATGAGTGAAAAGCTGCCAGTATATCCCTGTCAGGAACATCTTTTGGAAACTAGAAAGGTTCAGAGATGTACCACAACATTTTTTTAAAGAGCACTGATGATGCTCAATTTTATCATTTAAATGTGTATGACCTATGATCAAGTTATTAAGCTCTGCGTGGGTCAGTTTCCTAATTTTTAAATGTGTATAACAATAGTATCTAGTTCATAGGTGCTATGAACTGAATTGTTTCTCCAAAATTCATATGTTGAAGCTCTAACCCCCAATGTGATAGTATTTGGAGACAGAGCCTTTGAGAGGTAATTAGGGCGCGTCTTCACAATACTGTTAGTGACCTTATAAAAAGGGACACCAGAGAGCTTGCTTTCTCTCTCCGAGAGTGCACACACTGAGCAAACGTCATGTGAGCACACAGTATGATAGCAGCCATCTACAGACCAGGAAGAAAGCTCACACCAGAACCTGACCATACTGGCACCCTGATCTCAGACTTCTTGTCTCCAGAACTATAAGAAAATAAATTTCTGTTGTGAAAGCCACCGCGGCTATGTTACTTTGTTATGGCAACATAACTAAGCTAATGGGACTATCACTATATACATAACATACATAAGTCAGTTAATATAAAATGCTTAGAATCATGCCTGGCACATGTTAAGATCACCATATTTTTAAACAATTATTTTTATTTGGTATCTAGAGTCATAAACGTTATAAAAGCTTAGATTATCAAGAGTTCTTAAAGACTACCCAGTTCAACAGTACTTTATCCTCACAGTTGCCAGCAACTGGTTTTCCTGTATGTTATCTAAAGCCGCCAAACTGGCTTACCCTGTTACACAATTAAATGTTAGCAGCACACCCAGGCCTCCAAACTCTCATCACATTATTTTAGGAAGCAGCATTCAGAGTGCAATTTTAGAGTTATGATATTTTTAAAAGCAACAACAACTGTATTTATACTAGGCTCATTTTGTTCTTCTAATAAAATCTGTCTAGATACTTTAATTGTAATGTTCACATAGGGCAAAATCCATGCACATATATACTGTATATCTATATCCATCCTTATAATCCATCTATCTATCCATCTGTCTAGATAGATAGATACGTTTATGTTTATATACAAACACATACATACATTCAAAACAGAACTCAAAAAAAAGTAAAGTCAAAAGAAAGACCTGGTTATTTGAGTAATAAGACATTTTTGGTCTCTAGAAACAAAATTGTTTCCTAGGGGCTACTTCCACGGAAACCTGCTCCACGTGCTAGAATAAATTGTACTTGATAGTTTTTAATTGATTCTATATAGAATGTTTTGAGGCAAAGATATTTTAAATAGTTCTTAATGCCTGTAGGTATATCCAGAATTGAATTAGTGTTGTTTAAAGTTATTCATTACCTACAGTTAATGGCAGACTAATTTCAGGGAATTGCTTTAAATTTTTATCTACTACAGAGTTAACTTTTGTTTTCTTAGAAATGATTTAACATAATATCAAGTTGCACACTGCTTTGAGATATCTTTTTCTTTATATTCCTATGGCTAGCCTTCAGATCCTTTATCACAGCACTCCTAGAACATTCTTCTAATTTTACTTCTCCTTCAATCTGAGACACAGTATAAAGTAGTAGTAAGGGCACAGATGTTTGCATTTGAGCCCACTAATTCAAATCTCAACTCTTCCACTTTCTAGGTAAATGAGTTGGAGAAAATTACTCAACTTTTCTAAGTTAGTTTTGCATAATGTTTACCCCATCTTCCCTTCAATGACTTCTCACTGGTTATAAAATGCAATCCCAATTGTTCTTGTAGTCTGTCAGTTCCACAACCATGTAACCTACCCCTTGCTATGTAATCTGACATCTGTACCAAACTAAATATTGTACTCTCTTGCCTTTTTTAAGCCTGTTCTACATTAACTATTGTTCATGCAGTTTTCCTTACCTGCATGTGGGTTTTTTTGTAAGTCCTCTCATTATTTTTCTTGTTAGCTTTTTTCATTTGCAATTTTTTTTTATTTAGTAGATCGTATTTTTTACAGCTGTTTTAGGTTCACAGCAAAATTAAGTAGAAAGTAGAGATCACTTTTTCCATGAAAACTCCAATCTATATGAGGTGCCATCTGTATGTTTAATTTCACACAGCTCTTACTTGTGATATTATTCCTTATATTACTTTACTTGTCACCACTCTATTTCACTTAATTGTTATGTATTGCAGAATTTAAGTTAGCATTATTTTGGCAGTACCTCAATGATTCTCTCTAGTGACCACAGAAAATATGAGGTTAGATGAAAAGTCTATTTTCCCCACACATCTCTCGGGGCTCATACTAGCATTTTCTCCAAGAATAAAATGGAAGGATGAGCTCTGCAAAGCACGTTATTCAATTTGTTCATTGTGGCAGACATTACTACTGTCCTACTGCTACCTGGATCCTGGCTCCTTCTAGACACATGGTAGGACTGTACTGCCTCACTCTGCTGAAGTTAAGTATGGCCATTATCACATGCTTTGACCAATAAAATGTGAACATAACTTGCATTATAACTTTCAGCTAGAAGCATTAATTTGCCAGTTCTCTCTGCCTTTCTTTTCCTCTGCCATTGCAATCATGGGAGCATGTGTAGATGTGAATGTTTAATGCTACACGTGTTTATAGAGGACAAGTGTATGGAAAGTTTCCCAGATTCAAAATAAATTTGCATGAGAGAGGAATAAACTTTGGACTTTAAGCCACTGAGATTTAAGCCATGGATATTGGTTGTCATTGTAGCATAACCTAACAAATCCTGACAAACATAAATATGTAAGTTTATCTGAACAACAACAACAAAAAGCATCTGAGTCTCTTTTACCTACTACTCTTTAATTGTTCTTTAGATAATGAGTTGATTGCATTTCTTAGTCCACCTTTACTCACTAACTCATTAAGTAAAGATTCATTTAAAGTTTTCTATATGCATGAAACTGGACAAGTTGTTGGGGATGAAAATAATAAACTGGATAGATGTGATCCCTAACCTGATGTATCTGACATTCTTGTGCAGAAGGCCAAACATGAATAAATAAATAAATATAATTCAACAAACAAAACAGTTATAAAATGTTATAAGAGCTATAAAGGAAACAAGCAACAGTCTAACAGAGAATACAGGAAATTTACTTTAGTTATGATAATCAGAAAATCTCTATGATGTGGTGAGATTTTATCTGAGTCTTAATGGCTGAAAAGGACACTTTAAAGCAACTGCACATACTGAAAAATTTTGAAAGTCACCACACCTGCCCAGGGAAATGCACAGGCTCAGAAAAGACCTAAGAAGATCTAAAATTTATACCTCAGACTTATCTGTGTCACAGAGGCAGTGTACATCAATCAAAAACAAAACAATAAACACACAAACAACCCCCCCCCAAAGTAAAGCACAGCAAACCATAGGGAAGTAGGATAATGTGATCTCCAGGATTAAAGCCATTAGATTTAACTGTCCAATATTCAATAAAAGAATCATGAGGCATACAAAGAAAAAGGAAAGTATGGCACATTCAAAGGAAAAAAATCAACAGAAACTGTCCCTGAAAAAGACTGATGGCAGACCTACTGAACAGAGACTTTAAGGCAACTGCTTTGAGGATGCTCAAAAAAATGAAAGGAAGATGTGGAGGAGGTCAAAGAGCAATGTGTGAACAAAATGGAATGATTGATAAAGAGATAGAAAACATAAAAAGAAATTCTGGAGCTGGAAAATACAATAATTGAAATGAAAACCTCACTAGAGGGATTAAAAGACAGATTAGACCAGGCAGAAAAAAAGAAAGAGTGAACTTGAAGATAGGACAATGGAAATCATCGTGACTGAGGAACAGAAAGAAAAAATATTAAAGAAATGTTAGCAGAGCCTAACAGACCTGTGGGAAACCATCAACTGGATCAATATATGCATTGTGGGAGTTATATAAGAAGAGAGAGAGGAAGGGGCAGAGAGAATATTTAAAGAAATAATGGCTGAAGTATCCAAAATTTGATGAAAGGCATGAATATAAACTTCCAAGGAGTTCAGCAAACTCCAATTAAGGATTTGAACTAAAAACTAAAAGACACCTGCATCAAGACATGTTATAATCAAATTTTTGAAAGACAGACAAAGACGGACTCTTCAAAGCAGCAACAGAAAAGTGACTTGTCACATACAAGGAGGATCTTTAAAAAGATTAGTGGTATATAAATCAAGAAATTAAAGATATAAATAAATGGAACACATCCCATGTTCATGGGTTAGAAGACAGTATTGTTAAGATGTCAACACTACCTAAAGTGATATACAGATTGAATGCAATCCCTAACAAAATCCCAATGACTTGTTTTGCAGAAATAGAAAAACCCATTCTAAAATTCATATGGAAACTCAAGCACCCTGAATAGCCAAAACAATCTTGGAATAAAGCTGGAGGAGTCACATTTCCTGATTTCAAAACTCACTACAAAGCTACAGTAATCAGTACTGGCATAAAGGCAGACATATAGACCAAAGGAATATAACAGAGAGCCCAGAAAAATAAACTTTCACATACATGATCAAATGATTTTTGACAAAAGTGCCAAGACCTTTCAGTGAAGAAAGGACAGTATTTTCAACAAATGTTGCTAGGAAAACTGAACATCCACATGCAAAAAAATGAAGTTGGACCTTTACCTAACACCATATATAAAATTAATTTAAAATGGATCAAAGATCTAAATGTAAAACTTAAAACTATCGAACTCTTCAAGAAAACATAGGGCAAACATTTCACAATATTGGATTTGGTAATGATTCCTTGAATATGATACCAAAGGCACAGGCAACAAAAGAAAAAACAGACAAATTGCACTGAAAACTAAAAAGTTTTGTATATCAAAAGACTATCAACCAAGTAAAAAGGTAACACACAGAATGGGATAAAATATTGGCAAATCATTTATCTGATAAGGAATTAATGTCTAGAATATATAGAGATCTCCTAATAACAACAAAAAAGCAAAGAATGCTATTCAAAAAATGGGCAAAGGACTTGAATAGATATTTCTCAAAGAAGACATACAAATGGTCAACACATATGTGAAAAGATGTTTAACATCATTGTTCATTACCAAAATGAAAATCTAAACTACAATGAGATACTTGTTCAAATACATTAGGATGAATACTGTCTAACAAATAAACTGACACAGAGAAAACCACAAGTGTTGGTAAGGATGTGGAGAAAATGGAATCCAGTACACTATTGGTAGGGATGTAAAATGGTAAAGCTACTGTGAAAGGCAGTATGGTGGTTCTTCAAATAATTAAAAGTAGAATTATCATATGTCCAGCAGTTCTAATTCCAGGTGTAGAATTGAAAGAATGCCTGGAAGAGTTATTTGTACACTCATGTTCATAGTAGCATTGACAGATGACTGGATAAACAAAATGTGGTGTATACATTTGGTCCTCTGTATCTGCAGGCTTTGCCTCTGCAGATTCAACCAACCAAAATTGAAAGTTCAATCCACTGTTGATTGAATCCATGGGTGCAAAATCCGCAGATACAGAGGGCCAACTATATTCATTGTACTATGCCATTTTATATAAGGAACTTGAACATCCATGGATTTTGGTATTTGCAGAGACTCCTGAAACCAATCCTCCAAGGATACTGAGGGATGACTAGACATACAAGGGAATATTATTCCACCTTAAAAAGGAAGGCAATTCTGACATATGCACAACATGGATGAACCCTGAGGATATTATGCTAAGTGAAGTAAGCCAGTCACAAAAAGACAAATACTGTATGATTCCACTTACATGAGGTACCTAGAGAAGTCACTCGTTGAAACTAAAAGTAGAATGGTGGTGTCCAGGGGCTGGGGGTAAATGGGAATGGACAGTTATTATTTAATGGGTATAGAGTTTCAGTTTTACAAAATGAAAAGACTTCTGGTAATGATGGTCATGGTGGCAGCACAACATTATGAATCTATTTAACACTAAAATGGTAAATTTTATATTATGTGTATTTTACCACAATAAAAAAGTTAGAAAAAAAAAAAAGATATGCTGGCCAGGAGGTGGGCTACTCAGAGCTCTCTTCTGGCAATTGGAATAAAAGAGCAGAATATAGTTGGAGATGCTCTACCCTGGGGACAACATCTTAGAGATGAGTGAAAACAAAAAGAAAAATAAAAAATAAAAGAAAGCATGAAGGTGGTTGTTACTTTTAGATTTACGGTACAATTGCACTGATTTATATTATAGCCTTTGTAGTATTTGGGAGTTGGAGATAATTCACAATCACTATGAAATGATGATTGTAAGATAATTAAATAGAGCACATTGTGACAGGGTGTAGTTAGATCCTGTTTTTTAAAATCATTTTGACACTCTCTGCCTTTTAATTAGTTAGTCCATTAACCTTTAAAGTGCTTATTGATAAGCTTGGTTTGCTTCTACCACTTTGTTTTCTACTGTCTCCTTTCCTTTGTTGTTGCTGCTGTTGTTTTGTTCTTTGGTTTCTCCTTGCCTGTTTTTTAAAACTTTAATTTTTTAAATTCCATTTTTTCCCCAGGCTTTCTAGTTTAATACACACACATCAGCACCTTAAACTCCACATTTGGGGGAGAATTTGGAAAAGTGGGGAAGGACTCCCAATCCACACTGAAAAAAACAGAGTTGTGTTTCAGTAACATCACGTTAATTTCCATTTTAATTTCTACATTGGCTATTACTTATGCTTATTTTCATTTTAAGTAGTTGCCACAGGGATTAAAATATATTTTTAACTTTTTCATATGTCATCTACGGTTAATTTTGTATCAGTTCATGTAAAACATAGACATCTTAAAAGTGTGGTGTCATACTGTACAACATAAACCGTTCCATAAATAATATTGTCCTGTACATACATTCATCTTCTTTTTTTCAATTAATATTTTTATGAGACATGTATCTGTGCAGTTCTAGTTTATTGTAACTGGTATTTATACAAAGGATTATTTAATATGTTTTATAAATTTATTTCTTGTTGATAGGCTATTGATATAGTTATAGCCACCTTAAAAAAAAAAAAGCCAGTTTTGTTAGGGTCCTCCAGAGAAACAGAATCAATAGGAGACAGACACATAGGTTCATAGATAGATACATAGATATAGATGTATAGTATACACACACATAGAGTATAAGTCCCATTATGAGGGCAGGAGAAGACCAATGTCCTAGTTCAAGTGGTCAGGCAGAGAGAGAGCCTGAATTCTCCCTTTTGTCACCTTTTTGTTCTATTCAAGCACTCAACCGATTGGATGATGTCCTCCCACATTGTGGGAAGTTATCCGCTTTACTCAGTCTACTGATTCAAATGCTAATCTCATCCAGAAACACCCTCATAGACACACTCTGAAATAATGTTTAGCCAAATATCTGGTCACCCCACGGTCTAGTCAAATTGACACATGAAAACTAACCATCACACCAATAGTTCTAGAATAAAAATTCTTGTACTTATCTTCTTATGTATATGTATTAGTTATTAACTAGGGATACACTTAAAAGTAAAATTGCTATGTGAAAGTGTATGCCAATCTTCAGCTTTACTAAATATTCCCAAATTGCTATCTGAAGTGGTTAAATTAAATGAGACTGTCATCAGCAACAGATGAAAGTTCTATCTGGTTGTTCCACAAACATGCCAGTCTTGCCAGTCTCTTTAGTTTTTACTTTTCTGATGACTTATGGGAGCAGGAATAGGGCAACAGTTTTCTCTGGGGTGTTTTGCTGCAATAGGGCAAATATTGTCTAAAAGTTTTCTGCTTTACTAGGGTGCCCCTTTCCTAATCCTTTGGCAAGAGAGAGTAAACATTTGTGGGGCTCTTTTTAAAATTTGTCTTTACCCACTGGCATTTCTAGGTTGAAAGTTTCTTCACTCAGTCCAAGATATATGAGGCAAAAAGAAACCTCTAGGAACATGCTACAATATGGCTAATCAGGTCCCAATGTTCCTAGCTTGCCTACCTTCTCTCTCTTTCAGAGTTTTCTTGTGTGTGTGTGTGTGTGTGTGTGTGCGCGCGCATGTGTTTAAATATGTAATTTGCAAGGTTTTAGCTGTATTTAATGGAACAAATAGGGAGACCTGCATCTACTCCATCTTCTGTTATTTCATATGAACTTTGCAATTGGTTTGTTATGTGTTGTGAAAAACCCAGTTGTGATTTTGACTGAAATCACTTTGAATTTAGTTATTGATTTAAGGAGTTTTACTTCTGTGTTCTGCAAGTGCTTTATAATTTGCTACATAAGGTTCTTGTACCTATTTTGTTAGATATATTTCTTCATACATTTTACATTTTTACCAGTAGGATCTCTTATTTTCTAATTGGTTATTGCTGATATATAGGAATGTTGGTGATTTTTGTATTCATATCTCAGATCTTGTAACCTTGAACTCTCTAATGCTAATATTTTATCTGCAAATTCTTTTAGAGTCAATATGTGGATTATCATATAATCCACAAATAACAACTGCTTTGTCTCTCCTTTTTCAATTTCTTACTTCTTATATATATATTTTTTCTTATCTTATTGCATTTTCTAGGATACCCAGTAGTTAATTTGAAGACACCTCTATTTTATGCCTGATTTAAAAGGACACTCATTTTTTTATTATTCTGTAATTAAAATCTTTCATTATTCATTTATATTTCAATAATTATAGCTTTCTCTTCTTCCTGTTAGTGTTAATATATGAAATTTTAACTGTACACATCTAGAAACATTAAAAATTGGTTTAAGGAAAAAGATATTATGTCATAGTTAATGTAATAAAGATTCCCTAAAGGCATGATATTATAAAATCAGTTTACTGCTTTACAGAATTATAAAGAAATTTAAGTGGATTTTAGCTGTAGTCTGTTTTTTTCCTTGAGGCCACTGATCAGACTTAGTATTTTTACATGTAATTACCAGAGTTATCAAGTAGACCAGGTGTTAGTAACTGAAATGATGGTAACTCCATATTAATCATCTTCTTGTACTCATATATATATAGACTATATATAGACTAAGCTTTATTTAGAGTGTTCATTTGTATACCTTAAATAGGTAAAATTTCATTCTTATGTTTCAAAGAAAAAAATATTTCTGTCTGTAATTCTTAATAGGGTAAATTATTAACATTTTAATAATGTCAGCTAGGGTCTTCTTGACAGATGTCAGCTAGGGTCTTCTTGACATTAAGATTGTGGTAGGAATTATTCAAGTACACAAATTTAATGGCTGAGAACTTCACAAGATTTCTGCTAACCTCTGGTGTTAAAGCACAGTTCAGTTCCTTCATCTGTACTATCAAGTACAGATATTATATTCTACCACCATGTCAAAATTAGTATAAAGCTCAGCCTTTATGCCTGATTGGGCAAGAGAATTCATTACACCAAGAATTTTATAAATTGGTTTATGGGTTCAGATTGCATCAAATTCCACACTGATTTCCACTGACGTGCAGAACAAACAACTGTTCCTCTATTATTTTCTGTCCCCTGGTGCAGCGTTACAGCATCTAGACCAAGTTCCTTCTGTGTCTCAGCACCTGTCCTTTTTGTATATTTTAAAGTCATCTTTTATTTTTCCAGCCTTGTTTATTCCCACAAGCCCTCAAAAAATTGAAGCAACAATCATGCTTTTCCCTCCCCACATGAATCTTTAAAGGCAAAAGATTCATTCAATTATGAAGAGAAGCATGACTATGGATTTAAAGTCATCTTTAAAAATAAAATTGCCACTTTTTTCCATATAAAAAACACATCACTTTGTACAACAAATTAGTAACTGTTTCCAAGGTAACATAATATTTATAAACTTCTTACATGTGCATCCTCATCATTTCTCTAAAACAAATTCAGTTTTGTGGTAATTTCATAGTCACATTTTTAAAGTGTTCGGTACTACTAGAATTAAACCTTTTTAACTTCTATGAAACAGTCATATCCAAAAGAACGTTACTCATTAAAACCACACTATAAATCATATTTTCAGAGCACGAACCCAGAGAAGAACATAGCAGAAAATGAATAATCTATGCAGCTTGATGCCTTTTCACATACTGATTTACATGTCACTTGTCTGCAATTATTGTTTAAATACAATTCACTCTTTCCCAATAGGATACTATTATCATTACTGCATACAAGGATCAGACTTACATTAAAATGGTTTAAACCCAAGCCCAACTTTATTGTTGTTTTGTTGTTTTCACTTGGAATATTAAAGATTATTTTAGCACAAATGGAACACATATACTTGAACATTGTAGCCATCTGTATTGAATTCTATCATTCATCTGAGATCTTCTTCCTGATATTTATCAATATAAGATTGGCTAACCCTTCTCGTGACAAGTGTAAGAGCATGTTGATGGCCTGAAGACCATCACCTATACGGTTTCTGTCTGTTGCACTGTTTGTACAGGGGAATCCTATAACAAAGATGCTAAGTATGATTTCCTACTCTGAAAATTAAACGTTTCACCTACTTTTTAAAAAAAGAAATTAAAGAGGAATCTCAAGCCAAACCAAAGATTCCTTCCTCCATGATAACTGGCCCCAAATAACCCCACATGGGATGGACATGCTCATTCATTTTTGCTTCATTCTCTGTCTTCAAACTGGAGACAGTAATCAGATGCAATTATTAGAAACCCCGACTTCATCATTCCTACCCAAGGGTGAAATGGCCTAGAGTCAGTGCTTCCAATTACGCTGGGTGGCCCAGAAATGGACAAGCTGATTTACAGATAGCTGTGCTTAGTTCTATCCCAAAGGTCCCAGAGGAAACGCCTGGAGCAGAAGCTGAATCTTCCTATCAAGTGGCTCTCAGCTCTGTCACTAGCTACCGAATTAAATAGAATGCTGAACCTGGAAGAGAGGTTTTTTTCTCTTATACTATGGTCAGTTCTTAAATCACTCCGACATTAATAGGAAAATTCCATAGGCACACTTGCATGTCCTCATTAAAGTATAGAAATTAAAGAAGAAGTGACAGAGTAATCACTAAAACCAACGACAGAGGAGATGCCCATAGGAATAACAGACTCAGTTCACATTTTAAGTAGTTCAGTCTGAAAATTTCAAAATGCAAATTCCTTTTAGGGAACTGGTATCAAAAGCATGCTCGGTCACATATAACATGTCCCATGCTGTTTTGATCAATTGAAATTATTCTTACTATTTTGGGCTTTTTAAACCATTTGCTACAGAATTCTTCTTTTTGGCCATCTTAAAGAGGGAGTCAGTAAAAGAGTAAAATTTAACAGACTTAACATTGCTTTGTTTATTGTTGGGTAGAAAGTAAAGCCCTACCTGTTCTCTGCTTCCACGAGAAGCAGACACACACACACACACACACACACACACACACACACACACACACACACTCTTCTCCAAGGTACTTCATGGAAGCTGACTTTTAAAACAACTCCTTGTCATTTTGGACATAGTGCAAAATCTAGAACTTTATAATATAAAACCTACACCAAAATGGCACATCTCCTTTTTTATTTTCAAAGATATCAATTCTTTCCACATAAAGGAAGGAGCTGGAAAATGAAAAATGCTTTTTAGTCCATAGCCTGAGAAGTTCCAAATCTTTTTTGAAACCAACCATAAACAGTCCTGGCAAAAGGCAAAAGAGAAATGTCTATATTCAAGTGAATATTTGCATGTTTTTCAAGACCCACCATGATTAGATCTCTGGTTTTGATGCAAAGCAAAATGCTACCTAAAAGACAGTTTTCTGGAAAGAAACTTTTAATGGTGAATAAGAGGATGAGGAAGTTTAGAGAAAGAAATAAGAAATTTATAGTGTCTGACTTGTATAGAAAGAGAGAGTGTAAAGGGAGGCCTGCATTCCTCTGTGGAGATGTGATCTGCTATCTAAAGCTAGAATTTTAAGAGAAAATAGTACAGGAAAAAAATTCACATTCCATCACCTCAACAGCCCTCCCTTCCTTGGTAAGGGTATCTGTCCACCATAGCAAATGGTGCAGAGGAGAGATGCTGAGCATTTAATGTGTTTAATAAAATTATATTACGCTGCGGACTTGCATTTGTCATCCTTGTAAGGTAATAAAAATCTACCTTTCCTGAGAAAGAATGACACCTGTAAAACTGTTCCAGACAGGTTAAAAATTTTGAAAATGCAAAGTAATCATAAACCTACAAGACATCCAAAGAGGGTAAGATTCAGAAATCAGTGTGAAATTTTTGTTTTGGGGTAAACTGCAGAGGCTAGAGTTTCAATTGTAAGTAAAACAAGCAAACTTAAAAGTGCCATTTCTTTTTTGTGTATGTGCTTAAAAAAAAGAAGAAATTTCAGTATCATCATTAACAAGTAACATTTAATATAAGGATCTAGAAATAGTAGTTGAAAGTACCTGTCAAAGGGGGTGGGGGACAGGAAAAGGATGATGCATTGTAGAGGCCACTCAGAAATTCAGTTCAAATATGTATTCATCCAGACACAAGATGCTGCTGAGAGAGGTGAAGGAGGTTGATTTTTTTATGCATGTGAAGTGATTGAAGAACTAAGACAATGTGTGTACTATAGCATCAATTATCAGAGGAGCTCTGAGAAAGGAAAGATCCAGGTGAATAACAGACATCTGAGAAGGCTTCACGGAGAAGGAGGAACCTAAACTAACCTAAATGAGAAAAGTGGAATTTCAATCAGCAAGTTGGAGGAAGAGAAGAATGAGTTCCAGATGGGAAAATAGTCCAAACAGGAAGGAACTAATATTGTCTATTTGGGGCCTGAGATTGTCCAGGATAGGTAACAGTAGAAAAGGTTTACTTTAATATGTGAGGAGAGATGAGGTTAAATAAAAATTATGGAGAATATTAGAATAAGTAGTTTAAATGCTTTACACACAAAACCAAAAACTACAACAACACTATGGGACCAATTTTATTAAACATTTAACTAGCATTACCTCATGTTATCCAAATAGCCACTCTAGAAACACAGGTAGTAATATTATCCCCATTTTACATATGAGGAAGTTAAGGCTTGAAGTAGTTGACTAATATGATTGATAACGTGGATATAATTTAGAAAAGTCAGGATTAAAACCCAGGTTTGTGATTTTAAAGCCCATGCTCCTGACTGCTATATTTCATTGCATCGTTATAATTTTGTAAAATACATATCCTTGGTCTCTACAAGTATTTCAGTAAAGAGAAATAAAAACCATTGCATTGATTAGAATCACATATGTATATGAAACAAGTTGAACATTCTCTAATGTTGAATGCAGGTAGAAGGAGGGATAAAAGAGATTGTAGAACAATTAGTCAGCTGGAGCTGTAAGCAAGAACAGCTCATGAGTGGCACAGGGTTTTATAAGCCCGGTCAAGGACTCTGGACCTTATCCAGAGGATAATGGGGGAGCCATTGGAGCATCGGCAGTAAGTGGAGTAATCACGTGTGCTTTAAAAACATGTTCTGGTTACGGTGCAGAGAATGGTTGGATGAAGTTGGTGGTGGGGAACACTATTTAGCTAGCTGTAGAAGGAATCAAAGCTCAAGGTAATGGTGGCCTGACTTAAGAGGCAGAAATAATGGGCCTTGGTAACTGAGTCAAACGATATCTAGGTTTGTGACTTGGACAATGGGAGACAGTAATTCTACTTATAGAGTCGGGGATCTCAAAAGGATAGGGAGAAACGATGAGTTCATTTGGGGACTTGATAAGTTTGAAGTGCTTTTGTGGCATTCAAGTAGACATATCTAATGGTTGGAGATACAGATATGATACTCAGAAGCGAGGTGTGGCCTAGGTGTCAAGATTTGTGATTCGTTAAAGCCATAGGAATATGAAAGATAATCCAGGATGAGTGTGCACAGTAAGAAAGGAAGGGGGAACTAAGACAAAACCCCCAAAAAACAAAAGCCTTTCAACAATAAAGGAAGAGGACGCTAAAGAGGGGAATTAGAAAAAATGACACCAGAGAGGAAACCTACTCTTGTGCGTGGGGTACTTGAAATTAAAAAGAGAGGTTTTTCAAGATGGAAGAAGTGACAACCTATAACAAACGCTGATGAGAGCTCCAGTTAGATTAAGGAGACGAGAGACCACTGAGTCAGCAACTGAAGACATTACTAGCCATACATCCTAAAAGGATTAGAGGCCAAATTATAATGGATTGAGAGGTTAATTATTTTAAAAAGCCAGTGTATGTAGATTAGTAATTTCCAAAGATCAGTGCTGATGCCTAATCAAGTTTTCACAGATCAGAAGCAAACCCCCAAAACTAAAAGCATCAGTTTTGTTTGATGAAGCTAAATTACTCTATGAAATTGTTACCCTAAGATAATATCCCTCCAAATTTTTAATACTAAAAATACATTTCTGTTATAAAGTGAGAGTGTTAGGAGATAGTAGTAGTAATTTTCAAATACTCTTGCTAGTTGAATCTATATACCATTCCAAATTCTGCAACCTACCATTGCTGCTGAATTTCAAGTGTTTGATTCTAAAGGAATGGGTATCCAAAAGAATGTCTCAGCATTCTCTGATGGGTAGAGGGGAGGTAGAATACAGGGGAATGCTACATGTCTGGCAATGGTATTTGCTTCTTTCTAAGTACAGAGTATAGTTCTGAAGGGTCAGTAGAGAGGTATTTGCATTTTGTCTTTGGCAGTTTCATTATGTTGTCGATTATTACACTGCAATGTTCTAATAGGAGTTTCATCATACATTCAAATTGAACAGAGGATTCATTTAGCCACCACAACGAATTGAGCTCAACAGGCTTCACTTCAGGAACTTCTGTGGTGTCAAGTGGTCAGTCCTTCAGTTTTAATTTCTAGATATATGAGATGCAAATTCCATGATCTTTTCTTCTCTGATAGAGCAAATGGCTCCAATTACATTCTAACATATCCTTAACTGGGAGGTAAATCACATCAGCTTGGGATGTGGTAAGATGAATCCCAAAGAAAAGATTAATTATCTTGTAAAGGTATTGTATTATCTTAATTGTTCACATCACTCAAGCTTTTCTAATTAGAAAAGTAAATACCAACCTAGGCAGGTTTTGCCCTTGCACAATTAAAAAAAGGCTAAACATTTACATGAATTATACCTTTTCAAATATTTAAACTTGATAAGGCCAGCCATCACTTTATACTTGTTTTCCTGTCATCAGACTTCCCAAAGGTCAATTGTATTTCTCTTATAAAAAGTGAAAGAATAACAGTCTCCTATTAAATAACATAAATATTTCAGTGTATTGATGCTGCAGTCAAGCCTACCAGTCCACAGTCCTCCAGCCCACGATTGTTCAGTGGTTTCCAAGATCCAGGATGCTTTTCTCCATCTGATCTATCCCAAGCATACTTTTAGCCCAGTGGTTTATTTGAAAGCCCACAGGAGATCATACACAATTCCTCTGTCTTCTCCCTTCAAGCAGCAGCTGTCATTTCTTGTACAGAATGTTTCCCATTTCACCTTTGTCTCTGGATAAATTTAGTCCTTATTAAACAATCAGAATTGGATCCTGCCTCCCAGAACAACTCTTACCTCAGAGAAATTAATTAGACTCTCTCATGAGTTGAGTTCCAACATGTCCTAGACAGGCCTTGTTGACACCAGTGTATCCTTACTATTATGAATATTTTTCTTGATAGAGTACCCAGCATACAGTAGGTACTGAGAAGTGACCCACTGTCTCTGTGTTGGTTTCTGGTCTTCATTTTGAAGCAGTGTGGTCTAGTGTTTGAAGAACAAAGACTTTGTACCCATACGGATATGCATTTGAATCTGGCTGTAAAACCAATTCTGTTATCTTGGGGAGAATGTTTCACTTCACTTCACTACAGAAGCAGAGGAATGCCTCCTTCCACTTCTGTAAAATGACATTAAAAATAATACCAACCTATTAGGAAGGTGTAAGGGATTAAATGATACCATGCATGTTATACACTTAGCTCAGTGCCAGGCACCCAAGTTCTCAATAATTGTTGGCTCTATTGTATTTTATTACTATAATTTATAGCCTCTTTACTGAAACTCAGTTTGAAATCTGTTTCTGAGGTCAGAATCAGAAGTGAAATATTCTTGTCATTTAAAAAGGTCATCTGAACTTGCCTGCATAGCAAATGCTTCTCTGGGTTTTAGTTCAGATGTGTCTCTTTCATTCTTACATCTTCAAAGAGGGAGACTTTCAGAGGTCTGATGGGCTGTAACACACTGTTTCTGTAGCTGGTTTACCAACTCATTGATTTGCAGCATTTCACTTAGGGCTGTTCTCTTTCTGACAGGAAGGCTTGAGGGAGATGATCTTAAATGCCAGGAGGATTTTCCACGTGGTCACAGGGGAAGAACACTGTGAGCATCTGGGCGCAGCATACAGAGAAGATTTTGAGGGTTGTGAAGCTCCATTTGTGTGTTCAGTTAATGGACCCTTGGGCTTGAGGACAATGTACTGTGGAAGGTAAGAGGGGTTAATTCATCGGTAGCTCGATTTGTGGAACTAATTCTTCAGTCTCGTTTACATTTACATTAGCAGGACATCTTTAACAGTGAGAGGGCTGTGATGTTGGATGAAATCACAGCTAACATGTTAGATTTTATGGGTATGATCTCTTTGTGTTCTCTAGCCAGTTGCCTGGAAGCCATAGATCCTTATTTACCCTGACAAGCTCTGTTCCTCTAGTGTGGTCAAGAATTTCTCCCTAGATTTTTTTTTTTTTTTTGCGGTACGCGGGCCTCTCACTGTTGTGGCCTCTCCCTCCATGGAGCACAGGCTCCGGACGTGCAGGCTCAGCAGCCATGGCTCACGGGCCCAGCCACTCCACAGCATGTGGGATCTTCCCAGACCGGGGCACGAACCCACGTCCCCTGCATCAGCAGGTGGACTGTCAACCACTGTGCCACCAGGGAAGCCCAAGAATTTCTCCCTAGAATTTCTGTGTCACTCTTCAATCACTTTATCTTTAATGCCAGAACTTCTATCTAACCAAAATCATCTGATAACCTACCTTGATCTTCTCTTTACCCCTTCCCTACCTTTGATAAAAATTAATTTGACTCCTTTGAAAACCAGTCACAGTCTCTTAAGACATTGCTTATTTATGGCCATTTGTTCATGGTTCACTTTTTAAAAAAATTTTTTATCCGAGTACAGTTGATTTACAATGCTGTGTTAGTTTCTGCTGTACAACAAAGTGTGTCAGTTTTACATATACACACCTGCACTCTTTTTTAGATTCTTTTCCCATATAGGTCATTACAGAGTATTGAGACAAGTTCCCTGTGCTATACAGTAGGTCCTTATTAGTTATCTATTTTATGTATAGTAGTGTACATATGTCAATCCCAGTCTCCTACTTTATCCCTCCCTTCCCACTTTAAAATCAGGTCTGAAGTATATGAAGTTGGTGCTACTAATCTAGTTATTGTGACCCTGAACAAGTCACCTAACTTCTCTAAACCTTGGTTAACCCATCAATAAAATGGGAATTATAACTTATACATGGTACAGTTGATTTGAGGACTACACAAAATCTTCTATGTGAAGCCTTTGGTGTTGATTTCCTAAACATTGTGCCTCCTACATTGTGCCTCCTATGCCAGAGAGAATGTTTCAAGAGACTTAGATTACTTGAAACCTGTTCCAACAGAGAAAGCAAGCACATCAAACTTTTCCCGATCTTGAGTTTCTGTTTCCTAACGTTTCTTCCTAAGCTCCAATCCAAGAGTAGATTGGGTTAGTCTACTTGAAAAAGTATTTGCACGATTTAATGCCCCATATGGACTTCAGCCAACCCAGTGATAAAAGCAGTAATTGATCAGTACTAAAAATATTCCTCTAGTGTTTAGGCTCAGGTTAATACTTGTATACATAGGTCATATTTTCTCTTCATGACCTCATTCTTAACCTGTGTTCTAAATTCTTTTCCATACCTTTCCTAAAGACAGATGAAGATGCATCTATACCCAAACTGATGATTTAATCTGCTTGTGTTTTCATTATATTATTGCTGTCATGAGGTGGTGTCCTATTCTCAGGCCAATCAAGAATGAAGTATGCTTGGCCTAGATGTGCCCGGAGTTAATCATTCTTCTTAATCAAATTCTTGTTGCGTTCTTGGCTACAGTTACTCTTACAGTTGAAATGATGCACACCATTTCAAAGTACTGTCTCTATTCTCTTCTTGTTCAGCATCCTTCCCTCCTGAGGACTGGAAGGCTGGGACAAGTTCTTCCAAAATTATTATATCAACTTCTGCAGGTTCTATCAGCTCATCTTTACACCTCTGTAATCTTTCTGTAAGATAGACTCAGGCCATTAATACTTCTCACTCAATACTCAGCACAATGGCCAACACCCAGGAAGGGTTCAACAAAGGATAAACGGTATCATTATTACCATTCTGTTCCAGATACTATCCTGAGTGTTGCCAACACCAAAGTGAATAACCATAGTTATTATTTGCAGAGTTCATCTTCATTTTGAAGTTTTGCTTAAATTATGTTTCCATTAATGACAATAACTTTTCCTTGAGAACTCTCTCTTTTCTTTCCCAATTTCCCTTGGATGCCACGAGCAGCATATCACAATTACTGGCTAATGCTGTTGGATAATACTTATAACCAATGAACTGAGCTCCTGTGGTAAAACTTTCAAGAAGTTCATCCATTATTTCTCTTCTTAGCTCAAAGGAGGTTAAATATCATTTGCAAAACAAGGAACTAATAAGAATCTAACATAAACTGGAGAGTCCACAGGACTAAGAAGAGCAGATGCCCAGATGGCCAGTCATATTCCGGTCACCAGGCCGACCTTTGTCCCACTTTTCTATATGAGGATAGCTGTGGTTTGAAATAAATATTCAAGTGTTGCAAAGTCAGGTTGTTTGTATATGAAATATTCTGTGAGACTTGAAAATGGACATTTTCTCATTCAAGGTTAATAGCACTTAACCTAGAAAAGTAAATATGACCCATTTTACTCATTTCATCAGACTGAAATCTCCTTAAGAAAGAGGGCATGTTTTGCTCATTGCTTCAACCTCACTGTCTTATACATGCCTAACACAGGTGATTCAATAAATATTCAATGAAAGAATAAATTCATTTTGCTGCCAATTTACCACCTAGGAAAGAACAGGTAGGAAGCAAGGAAATTTAAAAGCAGTAGGAAGTTTATTTGCAAGATTAGGAAAAGGCTATTCTGAACACATGGAAAAAATTAAGTGCAGAATAAGAATAAATCCATACTGTCACCCTCTATAAATCCATATTTGTTGTTTATTTCCAATTGATAGTTATTTTCCCCCAAGTTTAGAGGTATTAACTAATGAAGAGAAAGAACTGAAATGCTGACTTCCTGAGATTTCAAAAAGTTGGGGGAGTTACTTTGCCTTTGTTCTTTAAGTTAGTGAAATCTTGTTCAAACACATCCACCAACCCTTCACTCAAATGTCACTTTCCTGATTGCTTTTGTTACGTGCCATTGAGTCATGGACATTTTACGGCTGACTCACGCAGTCGCGAGGTGATAAATCATAACCAGCAAATACCATCACAGAAATTACAAATGATAGATGGCATTTCAGAGGACTGTCTATGGGAAACCAGGTATTTATTTTCACTTTGTAGCCACTTCTAAATAGCCTGCATTTGGCAATGGGAGTTGTCAAAAAAGTCAGAAGTTACTGCTAGCTCACTGCTATTCAGGCACATAGGAGGAACTTGTTAAAAGTAGAGGATTTAGCTCCTTTGTTGTTCTAGCAAATTAAAACTGAAGTTGAGAAGTATAAATCTGAAGAGAAAGCAAAACCAGTATGAGGTTCAGGCCTTTGGTGAGGAAAATTAATTGTTGCCATTTTTTTTTTTAGGGATGCTTCCTATATATCTGCCTCAGCAGAGTGAAAAAGTGACATAAAGTGGCTATACTTTATACATGAATCACCACTTTGGACTCAGTTTATCTGAGTATTATATCATTGTAGTCTGAGAATTATACATAGATTCTGGAATAGCATTCGAGAGCAAATGTTAGATCCAAATACCCAACAGCTTTTTTTTTTTCCCCCCAACAGCTTTTAAATGACTAATTAAGACTATTAACTAGTGTGTCTCTAATGAGCATTTGCTTTATATGTTTCACATAGTAACTTAGCCTAAAATTATGGTCTCTTCATCTGGGGCTTCCAAAACTATATTTCGTTAACATCGATAAAATTATTCTGCTATTTAAGGGAAATGGCTATGCCTTCAAAGCAAATTTAGTAAAATTTAAAAATTTATAAAATTCCAATATTTGATTCATTACCTTATAACTTGATGTGATGAATACATTTAAGCACCTACAGTATCAAGAGGCAAGGGAATTCAAGGAGAACACACAAGTTATCCTCATATCATTGCAGAGAGCTGGACTTGTGTGTATTTTAAAACAAGGAAAATGTGAGTTAACCATTGTTTTGTTTTGTTTTTGCTTTGTTTATTGACTTCCAAAAATTTGTTTTGTTTCTAACAAAGTTTTTAAAAGTTTAAAAATGTATGAAGTAACACGTTTTTCACCCAGAAATCACATGTACTGCAAAATCTCATCTCTGAGAACACCGGGCAGGAAAAGGCAAAGTAGGGAGCTTGAGACACAAACAATCCTTGCCATTTCACTTTCTGCAAAACTCACAACCCCCTGGGAAGAATGGAAGAAGAGGAAGAGGTGAGCTATTTACTATCTAAGAATATCTAATTAAAGTCACTTGCAGCTTTTACAGGAATATAAAATTATCTCTGGTGTACGCTTAGAGGAACACAGGCATATAGATATTCCCATTCTCTTAAGAATTGTGCCAAGAAAGAAAAGCTGAAAAGGCATCTTCTTCAAAATTCTGAAGGGAAACTAGTCTTTAAGTAGGCACATTTGGTGCACTATGGACTAAAGTGTTTTAATAACATCCGTTTATCATTTTAACAGCAAGCATTTACTATTAAAAAGGTGTGTAACCAGGTGCAAAGATCCTGAGGCTTAAATTTTCAAAAGACAATGTGAAGTCATGTCAGAAACGGGAGATGCTGCCCTTCTCTCTTTATGTGCCTAAAGTGTGTGATTTTCAAGTCCTGGCTCTATGAGTGACACAACTTTTGCTCAGAACACTCTCAGTGGTCTTTTGTATGAGGAGATGATTGAAATAAGACTCAGTCACATCAGGTTAATTCAAGGTTATATTGGAAAGCTTCCGACTGTTAGCCATGACAACACAGTGAATGTAGAAATGGTAAGAACAGACACTTAAGAAAAATCAGAGTTTATTTACTGCTTTCACATATATTATCTGAGGTGGTTCTCCTAACAACCTTATATATATAGACCTTATCCACATTTGACACAGGCAACCCACAGAAAGCTGAGCTAACTTGTTGCCTTGTTGGTGTATGGAACGTATTCAAAGGATTGCAGCCCAATCACCAAAATAATTTAAAAGCCATTTCAAACTGTGAAATAATCCCACTGACACATTACAGAAAACCTTTTCAAAGTCTGCTTTCCTTCAGAACCCCAGTGCATTGAGCATCCTGTGTATCACTGATTATCACATGACTACTCTTGAATATATAAATAGTTCCTCTTCAGTCACACACACACACCTTATCAAAGTATATTATTTTCATGATCTCAGCATGTCATGTCATCTGCCTTCAGCCAATGAGAGCCATTTATTTTATATCCTGGTGAGGTTGACTCGTGTCAGTACCAAAAGGTATATGATAGTTGGCCCCTCTGCACATATAAAAGAATATCTCACTGTATTTTTTTTTTTCAGAGTCTTAATTTTATTTATTTAAAAAAAATTTTAATTTAATTTTAATTTCATATTGGAGTATCGTTGATTTACACCTGAAACTAACAAAACATTGTAAGTCAACTATACTCCCATACATTTTGAAATGAGATGTTTGCAGAAGCTCAAGGAGTTTAAGAAAATGGTGGAAGAACAAATGGCTGAATATCATCAGAAAGAGACTGATAGAAGTAAAATATAAGAAAAGATCTCAATTAGTATTAATTGAGTCTGGGAGAGTTGACTGATATTTAATTTGGTGATGACAGTAAGAAAAAGAAACTACAGGGAGACCTTCAAGATGGAGGAGGAGTAAGACGTGGAGATCACCTTACGTGGATCCTCCCCACAAATACATCAGAAATACATCTACATGTGGAACAACTCCTACAGAACACCTACTGAACGCTGGCATAAGACCTTAGACCTCCCAAAAGGCAAGAAACTCCCCATGTACCTGGGTAGGGCAAAAGAAAAAAGAAAAAACAGAGAAAAAAGAATAGGGACAGGACCTGCACCAGTGGGAGGGAGCTGTGAAGGAGGAAAGGTTTCCACACACTAGGAAGCCCCTTTGAGGGTGGAGATGGGGGGTGGGCGGGGGGGAAGCTTCGGGGCCGCAGAGGAGAGCACAGCAACAGGGGTGCGGAAGGCAAAGCAGAGAGATTCCCGCACAGAGGATCTGTGCCGACCAGCACTCACTAGCCCAAGAGGCTTGTCTGCTCAGCTGCCGTGGGGGTGCTGGGAACAAGGCTTGGGCTTCGGAGGTCAGATCCCAGGAAGAGGACTGGGGTTGGCTGTGTGAACACAGCGTGAAGGGGGCTAGTGTGCCACAGCTAGCCGGGAGGGAGTCCAGGAAAAAGTCTAGAACTGCCGAAGAGGCAAGAGACCATTGTTTCAGGGTGTGTGAGGAGAGGGGATTCAGAGCACCACCTAAACGAGCTCCAGAGACGGGCATGAGCCGCAGCTAAAAGCACAGACCCCAGAGACGGGCATGAGATGCTAAGGCTGCTGCTGCCACCACCAAGAAGCCTGTGTGCGAGCACAGGTCACTGTCCACACCTCCCCTCCCGGGAGCCTGTGCAGCCCGCCACTGCCAGGGTCCCATGATCCCGGGACAACTTCCCCAGGAGAACACACAGCGCACCTCAGGCTGGTGCAATGTCATGCTGGCCTCTGCCGCCGCAGGCTCGCCCTGCATCCGTACCCCTCCCTCCCCCCAGCCTGAGTGAGCCAGAGCCCCCTAATCAGCGGCTACTTTAATCCTGTCCTGTCTGAGCGAAGAACAGATGCCCTCAGGCAACCTACACGCAGGAGCAGGGCCAAATCCAAAGCTGAACCCCAGAAGCTGTGCCAGCAAAGGAGACAAAGGGAAATCTCTCCCAGAAGCCTCAGGAGCAGCGGATTAAATCTCCACAATCAACTTGATGTACCCTGCAGCTGTGGAATACCTGAATAGACAACGAATCATTCAAAAATTGAGGCGGTAGACTTTGGGAGCAACTGTAGACTTGGGGTTTGCTTTCTGCATCGAATTTGTTTCTGGTTTTATGTTGATCTTAGTTTAGTACTTAGAGTTTATTATCACTGGTAGATTTGTTTATTGATTTGGTTGCTCTCTTCCTTTTCCTTTTTTTTCTTTTTTATATTAGATATATATATATTTTTTTCCTTTTTCTCTTTTTGTGAGAGTATATGTGTGTGCTTCTTTGTGTGATTTTGTCTGTATAGCTTTGCTTTTACCATTTGTCCTAGGGTTCTGTCTGTACATTTTTTTGTTTGTTTGTTTTTGTTTCTTAGTATAGTTTTTAGCGCTTGTTATCATTGGTGGATTTGTTTTTTGGTTTGGTTGCTCTCTTCTTTCTTTTTTTTATTACTTTTTAACTTTTTTAATAATTTTTTAGTAACTATTTTCCTTCCTTCCTTCCTTCCTTCCTTTCTTTTCTTTTTTTCTCACTTTTCTTCTGAGCCGTGTGGCTGACAGGGTCTTAGTGCTCTAGCCGGGTGTCAGGCCTGTGCCTCTGAGGTGGGAGAGCCAAGTTCAGGACATTGGTCCACCAGAGACCCCCGGCTCCAAGCAATATCAAATGGTGAAGGCTCTCCCATAGATCTCCACCTCAACGCTAATATCCAGCTCCACTCAACGACCAGCAAGCTACAGTGCTGGACACCCTATGCCAAACAACTAGCAAGACAGGAACATGAACCCACCCATTAGCAGAGAGGCTGCCTAAAATCATAATAAGGTCACAGACAACCCAAAATACACCACCGGATGCAGTCCCCCACCAGAAGACAAGATCCAGCCTCATCCACCACAACACAGGCATCAGTCCCCTCCCCAAAATACAGCACCAGATTCAGTCCTGCCCACCAGAAAACAAGATCCAGCCTCATCCACTAGAACACAGGCACCAGTCCCTTCCACCAGGAAGCCTACACAACCCACTGAACCAACCTTAGACACTGGGGGCTGAAACCAAAAACATTGGGATCTATGAACCTACAGCCTGTGAAAAGGAGACCCTAAACACAGTAAGTTAAGCAAAATGAGAAGACAGAGAAACACACAGCAGATGAAGGAGAAAGGCGAAAACCCACCAGACCAAACAAATGAAGAGGAAATAGGCAGTCTACCTGAAAAAAAATTCAGAGTAATGATAGGAAACATAATCCAAACTCTTGTAAATAGAATGGAGAGAATACAAGAAACGTTTAACAAGGACCTAGAAGAACTAAGGAGCAAACAAATGATGAACAGCACAAAATGAAATTAAAAATTCTCTAGAAGGAATCAGTAGCAGAATAACTGAGGCAGAAGAATGGATACGTGACCTGGAAGATAAGATAGTGGAAATAACTACTGCAGAGCAGAATAAAGAAAAAAGAATGAAAAGAACTGAGGACAGTCTCAGAGACCTCTGGGATAAAATTAAACACACCAACGTTCGAATTATAGGGGTCCCAGAAGAAGAAGAGAAAAAGAAAGGGACTGAGAAAATATTTGAACAGATTAGTTGAAAACTTCCCTAATATGGGAAAGGAAATAGACAATCAAGCCCAGGAAGCGCAGAGAGTCCCATACAGCATAAATCCAAGGAGAAACACGTCAAGACATATATTAATCAAACTATCAAAAATTAAATACAAAGAAAAAATATTAAAAGCAGCAAGGGAAAAACAACAAATAACATACAAGGGAATCTATTTAAGGTTAACAGCTGATCTTTCAGCAGAAACTCTGCAAGCCAGAAGGGAGTAGCAGGACATATTTAAAGTGATGAAAGGGAAAAATCTACAACCAAGATTACTCTACCCAGCAAGGATCTCATTCAGATTCGACAGAGAAATTAAAACCTTCACAGACAAGCAAAAGCTAAGAGAATTCAACACCAGCAAACCAGCTTGACAATAAACGCAAATCAAAACCACAGTGAGGTATCACCTCACACCGGTCAGAATGGCCATCATCTAAAAATCTACAAACAATAAATGCTGGAGAGGGTGTGGACAAAAGGAACCCTCTTGCACTGTTGGTGGGAATGTAAGTTGATACAGCCACTATGGAGAACAGTTTGGAGGTTCCTTAAAAAAACTAAACATAGAACTACCATATGACCCAGCAATCCCACTCTCAGGGCATATACCCTGAGAAAACCATAATTCAAAAAGAGTCATGTACCACAATGTTCTTTGCAGCTCTATTTACAATAGCCAGGATATGGAAGCAACCTAAGTGTCCACGGACAGATGAATGGATAAAGCATATGTGGCACATATATAAAATGGAATATTACTCAGCCATAAAAGGAAACGAAATTGAGTTATTTGTAGTCTAGAGTCATACAGAGTGAAGTAAGTCAGAAAAAGAAAAACAAATACCATATGCTAACACACATATATGGAATCAAAACAAAATGGTCATGAAGAACCTAGGGGCAGGATGGGAATAAAGATGCAGACCTACTAGAAAATGGACTTGAGGACACAGGGAGGGGCAAGGGTAAGCTGAAACAAAGTGAGAAAGTGGGATGGACATATCTACACTACCAAATGTAAAATAGATAGCCAGTGGGAAGCAGCCGCATAGCACAGGGAGATCAGCTCAGTGCTTTGTGACCACCTAGAGGGGTGGGATAGGGAGGGTGGGAGAGAAGGAGACGCAAGAGGGAAGAGATATGGGGATATATGTATATGTATAGCTGATTCACTTTCTTATAATGCAGAAACTAACACACCATTGTAAAGCAATTATACTCCAATAAAGATGTTAAAAAAATGAAAAAGAAACTAGAATTTGTATACAGCTTCAGAGTTGTCAGCGACGAATTTCAAAAATGCATTTCGCTTTTTTCATATGTCCTATGGTCATAAAACAATTCCTAGGGGCTTATGGTCTCCCATTTCCTGATTCCAATGCTTAATGTATTGTGTGAGGCAATACAGCTATTCTAGATTTTTTTAGAGCAGGGGATGCAAATTTTTCTAAAGAGCCAGACAGTAAATATTTTAGACTTATGAGCCACATCTGTCACACTTGTTCAACTCTGCCACTGTAACAGAAGAGCAACACAGGCCATACTTAAATGAACGTGTGTGGTTGTGTTTCAATAAAATTTACTAACAAAAGGAAGCACTGACAAACCTTGTTTTGATTATGATTGAAGTAGTTTTCTTTTCTCTGTGCTATGCTCACTACCCAGTTTCCGTTGATTAAAGTGATTTCTGAACTGCTCCCACTTAACCTTTCCTTCTAAAGAGTCAGGTAAGGACAGAAGGAACTCAAATATTATTGTGCAATAGGCTATCTTTTTATCACTTACTTTCATGCTTGAGTAACCTCAAGCTAGGGTGGTAAAGGTACTCCTAGACTCTAAGCATGGATCTCTGTCTTCAAAGCTCATGTTTTTTCCTTCGGTCATGTGAACATTTTTTGGAGGCTTCTACAACCTGTCTCTTTGTTCTTGGAGCTTCTGCAACTGCAGATAACCTATCTGATGGTCCCTTGCTACATTCTGTCCTTAGGCCAACTCATTTCTATGAAGTAGTTAATAGGTGTTATCATTTGGTGATACACATGCGAATATATCCTCTTATTAAAAGGAGACTCCCAAGACTGAAATGTCCTGAACATACAGAGAAGTACATTTCTAATTGTATACTGAATATACCATGTTAAAAATTAGACAAGAGAGTTTAGGAAAAGGCTACGTATCTAATCACACTTTGTAGGTCTTCTTTATCTACTCACAAGGCAAAGTTTGAAAATATCGTTCTTCTCTTTTCTCTCTCATATTTGAGTTTCTGGAACTGGCAAAATGTAACCACGAGTGCCCAAGGCAGCTTCCTCCCAATGTGCCCTATGTGTTCTGCCACTGTCTCCACTGCCTTTGGAAATTGGAGGTAATTCAACACTGAAGAATTTTACTGACTCTTTGCACGACTTTGGCATAAGAAAAAGTGCACATTCCACTGTCTACCGCTAATAGAGCTTATGAACATGGACTCTGGATCCCTGCGTGGGTTCAAATCCTAGCACCCTTACATGCTAGGTCTGTGGCTTTGAATTACTTTTTTTTTTTTAACACTTTCATCCCTCAGTGTGAATGTATATGATGGGAATGGGAAAACACTAACCTCCTAGGGTGACAAGGATTAAAGGAAATCATATATGTAAAGTACCTATAACAGTGCATGACAGAATGTGAGCACCACATGGAATATTTGTTGCTATCATAATCATTATCAACACTTCTTTTTAACATTTCTCCATAAATGCTTTCCCCTGTTATTTATCAGATTTTTTGTCCTTTCCTTAGTCTTCTACCAACATTTCTCTTTGTATCTTTATTATAGAACTTAAAAAGTTATGTTTAGGAAGATAAAATAGTGGAATAACTATTGTAGAGCAGAATAAAGAAAAAAGAATGAAAAGATCTGAGGACAGTCTCAGAGACCTCTGGGACAACATTAAACGCACCAACATTCGAATTATAGGGGTTCCAGAAGAAGAGAAAAAGAAAGGGACTGAGAAAATATTTGAAGAGATTATAGTTGAAAACTTCCCTAATATGGGAAAGGAAATAGTTAATCAAGTCCAGGAAGCACAGAGAGTCCCATACAGGATAAATCCAAGGAGAAACACGCCAAGACACATAGTAATCAAACTGTCAAAAACTAAATACAAAGAAAACATATTAAAATCAGCAAGGGAAAAACAACAAATAACACACAAGGGAATCCCCCATAAGGTTAACAGCTGATCTTACAGCAGAAACTCTGCAAGCCAGAAGGAACTGGCAGGACATATTTAAAGTGATGAAGGAGAAAAACCTACAAAAAAGATTACTCTACCCAGCAAGGATCTCATTCAGATTTGATGGAGAAATTAAAACCTTTAAAGACAAGCAAAAGCTGAGAGAGTTCGGCACCACCAAAGCAGCTTTACAACAAATGCTAAAGGATCTTCTCTAGGCAAGAAACACAAGAGGAGGAAAAGACCTACAATAACGAACCCAAAACAATTAAGCAAATGGGAATAGGAACATACATATCGATAATTACCTTAAATGTAAATGGATTAAATGCTCCCACCAAAAGACACAGACTGGCTGAATGGATACAAAAACAAGACCCATATATATGCTATCTACAAGAGACCCACTTCAGACCTAGAGACACATACAGACTGAAAGTGAGGGGATGGAAAAAGATATTCCATGCAAATGGGAACCAAAAGAAAGCTGGAGTAGCAATTCTCATATCAGACAAAATAGATTTTAAAATAAAGATTATTAGAAGAGACAAAGAAGGACACTACATAATTATCAAGGGATCGATCCAAGAACAAGATATAACAATTGTAAATATTTATGCACCGAACATATGAGCACCTCAATACATAAGGCAAATACTAACAGCCATAAAAGGGGAAATCGACAGTAACACATTCATAGAAGGGGACGTTAACACCCCACTTTCACCAATGGACAGATCATCGAAAATGAAAATAAATAAGGAAACACAAGCTTTAAATGATACATTAAACAAGATGGACTTAATTGATATTTATAGGACATTCTATCCAAAAACAACAGAATACACATTTTTCTCAAGTGCTCATGGAACATTCTCCAGGAGAGATCATATTTTGGGTCACAATTGAAGCTTTGGTAAATATAAGAAAATTGAAATTGTATCAAGTATCTGTTCTGACCACAATGCTATGAGAGTAGATATCAATTACAAGAAAAGATCTGTAAAAAATACAAACACATGGAGGCTAAACAATACATTACTTAATAACGAAATGACCACTGAAGAAATCAAAGAGGAAATCAAAAAATACCTAGAAACAAATGACAATGGAGACATGGCAACCCAAAACCTATGGGATGCAGCAAAAGCAGTTTTAACAGGGAAGTTTATAGCAATACAATCCTACCTTAAGAAACAGGAAACATCTCGAATAAACAACCTAACATTGCACCTAAAGCAATTAGAGAAAGAAGAACAAAAAAACCCCAAAGTTAGCAGAAGGAAAGAAATCAGAAAGATCAGATCAGAAATAAATGAAAAAGAAATGAAGGCAACGATAGCAAAGATCAATAAAACTAAAAGCTGGTTGTTTGAGAAGATAAACAAAATTGATAAACCATTAGCCAGACTCATCAAGAAAAGAAGGGAGAAGACTCAAATCAATAGAATTAGAAATAAAAAAGGAGAAGTAACAACTGACACTGCACAAATACAAAAAAGATCATGAGAGATTACTACAAGCAACTCCAAGCAACTCTATGCCAATAACATGGACAACCTGGAAGAATTGGACAAATTCTTAAAAATGCACAACCTGCCAAGACTGAATCAGGAAAAAACAGAAAATATGAACAGACCAATCACAAGCACTGAAATTGAAACTGTGATTAGAAATCTTATAACAAACAAAAGCCCAGGACCAGATGGCTTCACAGGCGAATTCTATCAAACATTTAGAGAAGAGCTAACACCTATCCTTCTCAAACTCTCCCAAAATATAGCAGAGGGAGGAACACTCCCAAACTCATTCTACGAGGCCACCATCACCCTGATACCAAAACCAGACAAGGATGTCACAAAGAAAGAAAACTACAGGCCAATATCACTGATGAACATAGATGCAGAAATCCTCAACAAAATACTAGCAAATAGAATCCAACAGCACATTAAAAGGATCATACACCATGATCAGGTGGGGTTTATTCCAGGAACGCAAGGATTCTTCAATATATGCAAATTAATCAATGTGATACACCATATTAACAAACTGAAGGAGAAAAACCATATGGTCATCTCAATAGATTCAGAGAAAGCTTTTGACAAAATTCAACACCCATTTATGATAAAAACCCTGCAGAAAGTAGGCATAGAGGGAACTTTCCTCAACATAATAAAGGCCATATATGACAAACCCACAGCCAACATCGTCCTCAGTGGTGAAAAACTGAAGCCATTTCCACTAAGATCAAGAACAAGACAAGGTTGCCCCCCCTCACCACTCTTAGTCAACATAGTTTTGGAAGTTTTAGCCACAGCAATCAGAGAAGAAAAGGAATTAAAGGAATCCAAATCGGAAAAGAAGAAATAAAGCTGTCACTGTTTGCAGATGACATGATACTATACATACAGAATCCTAAAGATGCTACCAGAAAACTACTAGAGCTAATCAATGAATTTGGTAAAGTAGCAGGATACAAATAATGCACAGAAATCTCTGGCATTCCTATACACTAAAGATGAAGAATCTGAAAGTGAAATCAAGAAAACACTCCCATTTACCATTGCAACAAGAAGAATAAAATACCTAGGAATAAACCTACCTAAGGAGACAAAAGACCTGTATGCAGAAAATTGTAAGACACTGATGAAAGAAATTAAACATGATACAAATAGATGGAGAGATATACCATGTTCTTGGATTGGAAGAATCAACATTGTGAAAATGACTCTACTACCCAAAGCAATCTACAGATCAGTGCAATCCCTATCAAACTACCACTGGCAGTTTACACAGAACTAGAACAAAAAATTTCACAATTTGTATGGAAACACAAAAGACCCCGAATAGCCAAAGCAATCTTGAGAACGAAAAATGGAGCTGGGAGAATCAGGCTCCCTGACTTCAGACTATACTACAAAGCTACAGTAATCAAGATAGTATGGTACTGGCACAAAAACAGAAATATAGATCAATGCAACAGGATAGAAAGCCCAGAGATAAACCCACTCACATATGGTCATCTTATCTTTGATAAAGGAGGCAGGAATGTACAGTGGAGAAAGGACAGCCTCTTCAATAAGTGGTGGTTGGAAAACTGGACAGGTACCTGTAAAAGTATGAGATTAGATCACTCCCTAACACCATACACAAAAATAAGCTCAAAATGGATTAAAGACCTAAATGTAAGGCCAGAAACTATCAAACTGTTAGAGGAAAACATAGGCAAAACACTCTATGACATAAGTCACAGCAAGATCCTTTTTGACCCACCTCCTAGAGAAATGGAAATAAAAACAAAAATAAACAAATGGGACCTAATGAAACTTCAAACTTTTGCACAGCACAGGAAACCATAAACAAGATGAAAAGACAACCCTCAGAATGGGAGAAAATATTTGCAAATGAAGCAACTGACAAAGTATTAATCTCCAAAATTTACAAGCAGCTCATGCAGCTCAATAACAAAAAACCAAACAACCTAATCCAAAAATGGGCAGAAAACCTAAATAGACATTTCTCCAAAGAAGATATACAGACTGCCAACAAACACATGAAAGAATGCTCATCATTAATCATTAGAGAAATGCAAATCAAAACGACAATGAGATATCATCTCACACCAATCAGGATGGCCATCATCAAATAAATCTAGAAACAATAAATGCTGAAGAGGGTGTGGAGAAAAGGGAACACTCTTCCACTGCTGGTGGGAATGTGAATTGTTACAGCCACTATGGAGAACCGTATGGAGGTTCCTTAAAAAACTACAAATAAAACTACCATATGACCCAGCAATCCCACTACTGGGCATATACCCTGAGAAAACGATAATTCAAAAAGAGTCATGTACCAAAATGTTCACTGCAGCTCTATTTACAATAGCCAGGAGATGGAAACAACCTAAGTGTCCATCATCGGATGAATGGATAAAGAAGATGTGGCGCATATATACAATGGAATATTACTCAGCCATAAAAAGAAACGAAATTGAGCTATTTGTAATACGGTGGATGGACCTAGAGTCTGTCATACAGAGTGAAGTAAGTCAGAAAGAGAAAGACAAATACCGTATGCTAACACATATATATGGAATTTATGGAAAAAAATGTCATGAAGAACCTAGGAATAAGACAGACCTACTAGAGAATGGACTTGAGGATATGGGGAGGGGGAAGGGTAAGCTGTGACAAAGCGAGAGAGTGGCATGGACATATCTACACTACCAAACGTAAAATAGATAGCTAGTGTGAAGCAGCCACATAGCACAGGGAGATCAGCTCAGTGCTTTGTGAGCACCTAGAGGGGTGGGATAGGGAGGGTGGGAGGGAGGGAGATGCAAGAGGGAAGAGATATGGGAACATATGTATATGTATAAGTGATTCACTTTGTTATAAAGCAGAAACTAACACACGATTGTAAAGCAATTATACTCCAAAAAAGATGTTAAGAAAAAAAAAGTTATGTTTAATAGTATATGACTTGAATGCTTTGCCACGCCCATAAAATTCAGTGTTTTAGGACAGAAGTCATAATGCTCTCTTCCTCATCTCTTTTATCACAGGGCCTTAGAATGTTGTTTTCTCATATACTGTACATCAGCTAAGTGTGAAATAAGTAAGAATGCAGGAACCCTCTTGCACTGTTGGTGGGAATGTAAATTGATACAGCCACTATGGAGAACAGTATGGAGGTTCCTGAAAAAACTAAAAATTGAATTACCATATGATCCAGCAATCCCACTACTGGGCATATACCCAGAGAAAACCATAATTCAAAAAGACACATGCAACCCAATGTTCATTGCAGCCCTATTCATAATAGCCAGGTCATGGAAGCAACCTAAATGCCCATCGACAGACGAATGGATAAAGAAGATGTGGTACATATATACAATGGAATATTACTCAGCTATAAAAAAGAACAAAATTGGGTCATTTGTAGAGACATGGATGGATCTAGAGACTGTAATACAGAGTGAAGTAAGCCAGAAGGAGAAAAACAAATATCATATATTAACACATATATGTGAAACCTAGAGAAACAGTACAGATGAACTGGTTTGCAGGGCAGAAATAGAGACACAGATGTAGAGAACAAACATATGGACACCAAGAGGGGAAAGTGGCGGGGGGAGGGGTGGTGGTGTGATGAATTGGGATATTCGTATTGACATGTATACACTAATATGTATAAAAGATAACTAATAAGAACCTGCTGTATAAAAAATAAAAATAAAATTTAAAACTTCAAAGAAAATATAAAGAATACATGTCTAATTGATTGGTTTACTTTTTCATTGTCTTCTTGTGTGAGAACAAGACCATTCACCTTGTCTGTCACTGATATAGTCCCAGAGCTTGAAACAGTGCTTGATACAAAACAGGAAACATTTTTTTAAATGAATAAAGCAATGAGTGAATGAATCAATGAATGGACCAATCAGTTAATCAAGACATCCATATTTGAGATTACTTAAAACTCCCTCTTTAGTGGATTAGAAAATGTGTGATTCAGCCCTAGGTTACCTGTGTATTTTCACACCAAAATGCTATGTATATGCAGAAAGCAAAATTGGAATCATTCCCAAAATCAGGATATAAATTGGACAAGGGGGCAATTGCTTGACTATGTGGCAGGGAGATATTTGAGCAAAAATATCTTGCCTAGAGAAAAGCAGGTAGAATTTGCCTTTTGAACATTTTTGTGCCAAGCTGGATGATTTACTTCTCACCTGGGAACAATTTCCTTCCTGCAGCCATAATTTGAGTTTCACCACAGCTGTGGAGCTAAAGTCAAAGTCAAAGTAGAGATTGCTGCGTCACTTGCTGGTAAATGACTTTTTAGTTTGGGTTTGTGTCCTTGTCTGGCAGCTTTCTTATTTGTGTTTTAAAACATGGACTGCCGAGAGGTGAACATCTGTTTCTGAGTGTACAAGTGGAATATGGAAGGAATTTGTGTGTGTGTGGCTTTAAATTCCTGAACTCTTAAGCTGTCCCAATTCATGCATTCTGACTTCTATTTTTCCAGCCAAGAAGCTGGAGCTGCATCTGGATGTGTGAATTATACATTTGAGTTAACGCTATTTAACAGAAACATACATTTCTTATTTATTTCCTGTGTCCACAATTCTGAGACAACCGAGCTTATCCTTATGATGCTGGTATCTTCCTTCTCCTCTGTTCCCTGTCTTCTATAAAATTTTTCATTCTTAGCACCAAATAGTAAGACTAGAGAATAGAATACATTACTCTCCATACTGCCTCCTCATATTGCTATTTTTTCCTCCTGATATTGACATTTCATAAGAGGAGCAGAGCTGTGTGTTAGGGGATACTGTGGGTGCTGTTACAGATATGGTCTTTCTCACTGTGGAGTGCAGAGTGTAGTGAGGAAGACAGATAAGAACAACAATAAAATTGGGATATTTGTAATAAATATAGAGATAGAAGATGCCATGGTCCCTCACAACACAGTCATCTAACTTGGTGGAAGATCACGTTTAAAAAGGGGAGGAGGATGTATAATGGGGGGCGGCAGAAATGTTTCTGGGAGAATGAGTAGGAGTCAACAAGAGTATTCATAAGAAAGATGAAGTAGGGGACTTCCCTGGCGGTGCAGTGGTTAGAGCTCCATGCTTCCATGGCAGGGGGCAGTATTAAGATCCCCTCATGCCACGTGGTGTGGCCAAAATATTAAAAAAAAACAACAACAAAAGAAAAAAACAAAGATGAAGTATCTATCAAGCATCAGCTAACTAGAGGTGAGAAGTTTCCCCAAAGCTGGAAAAATCTGATTGGATTTTAGACTTTTCCTGAATCCACTGGTGAAGAACTGGACAACTCCCTGCTTCTACTCAACGAAGCTTTAGGTGGTGGGTTAGCTGCTCAGGATACCAACGGCATCTCAGTGGACAACAGCGGTCAGTTGCACAGGGTGGTAACAGGGTGGTGGGCTCAGCCCCACTGTTCCAAAGCTAAGTGAAAGACGGTGGCTTAGGCTCCCCCGGTTCCTTCCTCCCAAACTTTTTACGACAGAACTTACTCATCAAGTGTCTGCACCAAATGTTGCATCAACTGGCACCAGTGATTCAACAAAAGACTCAGGATTTTTCTTTTACTTACCATAGAGGAGTGATGCAGAGTGTAAGGCCAAAGCATGGTAGCACCTTTGATTCAGAGGTTGGTAGAACATAGTCCAAGAATTTTCTGCTCTCAGCAAGTGACAGGTGAGAGCAAGCTGTCACACACAACACAGTCAGGGGTCTACCCAGTCCAACAGGATACCACTAAACCAATCAGAGTTTCCAGAACCATCTGGAGTTACCTTCATTTTGTAAGAAATGACGTGTTAAGTCAAAGCAGTATAACTGGGAAAGAATAATACTGAAGCATCAGCAACAGCTTTTTTATAAAAAAGGCTAAGCTATGATACTTCACAACAATGAGCCCCATTGTTACGAAATAAAGTTACAACCCTGAAAGGTGGTGTTTGTACAGAGAGGAAGACATTTTCATGGACAAAATGACCTTCTTTTTCTTAAAGTCTTTGATTTATGCCATCTTATTTGTGCTAGGATGAAATTTAATTGGTGGGAAATGTCACTGACACTCATATTTCTAAGGTTTCATACTGAATTCCAGAACTGGATGAAGTTCAAGGAAAAAGACATATTCACTCTCCCTTAAACATTTTCTAGTTTCTATGCCTTTTTCTCTCTTTCCCCCTTAAGATGTTTTAAAAGATCTTTTCTTGGGTCCTGTCAGCTGACCTCTAATTATCCACAGCTCTGATTTTTTTCACATGCTTCAGAGACTATTTAGATAATGGTACTGCCTGGGTGGCACTTAGATTTGAAATCTTTTTAAGTGAACTCCTGGGGGAAGAGATGTAAATTGTAAACTGGGACCATGCCCAATGCTAGAGTAATAACAATAATAATTTAGAATTTTACTTTGTAGTGCCAATTACTGAGTACCTATTATGTACCAGCCATTATGCTAAGAGATATATAGATATGATCCTGTTTATCTTACACAACAGTCCTGTGTAATAGGAGCCATTATTTCTCTACCTAATAGACAAAGAAAGCAAATATTAGAAAGGTTAACTAACTCGCTGAAGGCCACACCTAGAAAGAAAAACTAAGAAATGGAACTTAGTTCAAATCAAGGTCTAAATTCAACACTATTCCTTTTAATCAAATAACTATATCATCTCCACATGTTAAGTTAATAGTCTCCTAAAAGCCACTTTTTAGTTCTTGGTATGTTTAGATTATGTATATGTATATGTATATATGTACAGACATTTGTGTGTAAAATATAAACTGTGTGTGTGTGTGTGTGTGTGTGTGTGTGTATATATATATATATATATATATATATATGGCATATTCAAATAGTCTGTGTATTGTGTTTCAGTTGCTTTGGTTGCATATCAAGTTACCCTAAAAATCAGTGGCTTAAAACAGTAGTCACGTTTATTTTGCTCATGAATCTGCAATTTGGGCAAAACCTAGTGGGGATAGTTTGTCTTTACTGCACTCAACATCACCTAGGGTGGCTTGAAGGCAGGAAGCTGGAATCGTCTCAAGACTCATTCACTCACATTTCTGGCAGTGATCTGTGGACTGAGTCCTTAAGTATGGCTGTTAGAAGAAACAACTATACCTGGCTTCTCCATGTGGCCTGGGGTTCCTACATCCCAAGAGAGACAGAGACAGGTGCATCATATTTTATAGCCTAGCTTCAGAAGTCTTACAGAAGCTCTTCTGCTCCATTCTGTTCACTGAGAGACTCTCAAAGGCCTTGCCAGATTGATTCAGGAAGAGGAGAAATAGACTCCCTCTCTTGATGGAGAATGGCAAGGTTCTGGAAGAGCATGTGGGCTCAGAAATATTTTTTTGGCCATTTTTAATGCAACCTTCCTCAATGTGTAACTCATATATAAGAGTATATATTAATATGAGTTACATACTCATATAACTCATATATATGAATATATATGTGAATATATAGACATGTGTGTGTGTGTGTAATGATGACTTCCTGACATCATGAAAATCTTTAATCTAGCTATCATGCGGAATGCAGAATCTAATAAGGAAGGTAATTTAGCAGAGGCCATTCAGAATCCAGCTACCCTTAACTGCCGTTCTTAATGACTGCTTTTCCTCCTATGCAGTTTCTTCTGGCCAACAGGGTCTTAGCCCTCCTATTTCAGATGGTATTTCCCTTTGTGTATGTTTCACCTGCAGTATGTGCACAACATGCCAGCTAGTTCTGGAAAATAAGATTACAAAGATGTGGCGCAAAGGGGGAGAACAGACAAAGGCTCAGACTGTGGAGTTAGATCTTGCTTGGAAACTTGGCTTCACCTCTTACTGTCTAAATAACCTTGGAAAATTTATTCAACTTCTTTGAGTCTTCATCTTCTTATCCACAAAATGGAAATATTGTTGCATTCCTCATAGGGTTGTTGAAATAGCTTTCATAGGTATTTCATGAAATAGCTTCTATAAAGAACTCAGGCAGTACTCACCGTGTAGATGTTTAGAAAATTGCATCAAAGTTTTAAAAAGAATGAAATGCAAGTGCTTGTTTTATGGTTTATAAGATCATGATTTACCCCTGTTCACCTCCCTGGCTTCATCTTGTACCATACAACACTAAGTCTACTTACAATCACTATTCTCTAAACTCTATGGCCTTCTTTCCATTTTTTTTGGAAATTGTCCTGGCCTCAAGATTCTCTTGTTCTCTCCCTTCCTGGAAGATCCTTTCTTCAAAGCATTGCACAATTACTTCCTTCCCATCACTCAGATAATTTAACTCAGCTCCTTGGGGAGGCCTTTTCATGATCAACCTCTTATTCCAAAGACCTTTGTTCCTCCTAATTCTTTACCATGTTATCATATTTATAATCTAATAATTTTTTCGACTCATAATTATCTTTACTATAGATTCATTTACTTTTTAATTATGTGGTTCTCCCCACAAAATTGTGAGCTGCATTAGATAGTGATCTTCTGTCTAACTCTGGGCCAGAAGAATAGTAGGCCCTCACTATGTATCTGATTGATGGATGAATGGATAAACATGTATGTGTGTTTCTGTGTGTCTCATAAGGGGAAAGTAAAAAAATTAAAAGATTTAAAACGAACAGCATATGAAATTGTATTTCCATGTTAGAAATGAGGCTGACATTTACCTGCTGTCCCTCGTTGGAGGGATGCAACAGGAAGGAAAGTGGGTGACTGCTCTTTGTTAGCTCTAGGGCTCACATCAGAGACAAATTTACCCCATGCTGCAGTGAAATCATAAGTCACCTTTATTTCTTCCTGGATGCTCTTCATTCTTTCCCTCAGGCCTTGTAAATGTGTGACCTAGAGATTATCTCTCTTCCTTTCACTTCTGGTCTTTGGGTTTAACTCCAGGTATCTGGCTGCATGCCCCTCAATCAAGAGAATTTGCCTTCCTTTTCAAGGAAACAATATTTCAAGAGTCTCAAAAAACAAATGCATTGCACATGCAAATCATTCCTCCAAAAACAAAACAATTCTAAAAATTACCCAAGCTTGCACAAAAATAAATGTTAAATTCATTAGACTGACTATTTTTACTTTTGTGGCCTTTTCACTGGAGCTATTTGGCAACTGAAAATTCATCAGTGTATAAATGAATTTATGTGCTTGTTGTAAGAAGCTTCTAATTAGCACATACAGTGAAGTGTGGAGAGTTTTCTATAGAACAGTCTCTGGCTGAAGTTTAAAACCAAGGTCTGTCCTCTGAAATACGTGGACAGCTGCTATGCACTTAAAAAAATAAAAGGAAAGGAAATAAGTTGTTAACTTGGGACTCTGGAGTGGAACTTG
This sequence comes from Aethalodelphis obliquidens, assembly GCF_003676395.1. Classification (NCBI taxonomy): domain Eukaryota; kingdom Metazoa; phylum Chordata; class Mammalia; order Artiodactyla; family Delphinidae; genus Aethalodelphis; species Aethalodelphis obliquidens. Next base: position 10,819,738 of record NW_020837996.1, read on the forward strand.
ACTGTATCTCTAGAACAGATGTTTCGGGTCTGGGACATTTTGCATGGAGTCATTAGAGACTTCATATCCAAAGGCTCCTGGGGAGCTAACTGTTTTGTTTAATTAATAGATCTCTTTGCAACTCTAGAAGCAGAGGAGCCAGGGGACAAATATAGGTGTGCAGTATTGCTTTTCCACCTGAAAAGCTCTTACGGTTGCCCTAAGCGGCCTTGGACTGGTCACCAGGCCTCCCAAGGTCTCAATTCCCTATCCTTAACTGAAGAGGATATGAATCCTTCCTTGTTTCACGAGGCTGTGTCAGAGGCCCTAATGAACTGTACAAAAGTTGTTTGCTTCTGACAACCCTATATTTTAAAATCTTTATTGCCTTCATTTTCTTTATAATCATGATAAATTTAGGCTATAATAATTTGGGGGATTAGAGCTACGTAATATGATATTCTCATATTAGTTTAATGGCACTAAACAGTTTATATTTTTATCATTTATGTTCAATCATTCAACAACAAATTTAGTATTAAGCAATTTCATAACAGTTTCAAAACATAATTGAGAACTCTGCTCTCCTGCTCTCACCGGCCGCTCTCTTTTCTTCATAAGCCTGGACACATGCAGAACGGAGGGAGCGAACATGAACCACTCAATAGGGTGCTTTGTGTATCAGCTAAAAAGGCACCTTTCTTCCTGTTCCGCTGATTTGCAAAATGATCGATGATGAGCAACATCACTAAGCTCCATGCCTTGCTTTGCAAAGTACCACTCCTCAGCCATTAAGAGGATATTGTTTTCATATTGACAGGGAAATCAAAATGTTTCACTGAGCGGTGGCTGCATGTTTTCTTCCTGCTGGAATATGATTTCTTAGTGTCCTTGGGAGGAGAGCAACACTTCCCTCTCCACACCCCCATCCCACTGGAAAATACTTCCACTCTCTTTGCTTCCTCAAAGGAAGAGACTTCCTATTCACTTAGTTTAGTTCCCTTGTGACCTGAAGCCACTGCACCTGTAGATGACAGATGGCTTCAACCCTCAACCTTGAGCTTGAATTGCAATACAAACCAAATTAGATAAAATAAATCAATAATACCCTTGCAGGCCAAATTCACTTAAGTAACATTTACAGTACAATTGCCCATTTTGTCCGTCTACTTTAATCCATTAACACTCTACATCTGGCACCTGAATAAATATGTTACCCCAGCTGAATATAAATGAACAAGGATCCCATCATTACTGGCAGTGAGTAAAAGGTCAGTAAATTTTCATTTCTTTAAAAAAATGATTTTGAAATGAAGCAAGAAGCTGGTGTATCATGAGGCCCTAAGATTTTGTTTGAGTGCCTACTGCAATACCCTCAAACCTCATTGACGGCTTAGAAGCTTATATTGCAGTTTAGAGACACTGCATTCATACCCCTTACATTATGAGCCCCCAAATGTAATATACAGTCCAGTACGTTTGTATTTGGATTCTAACTTAGAAAGCACACCTTAGATAAGGAACGAAAGACACACATGCTGAACTGTGGCATGGAAAACTTCACAGTGGGTTTACAGAATTAATAGGACACCTAAAGATGACTGTAGCTAAAATAGACACATCTGAAAGACCTTGGTCAAGTCCAGTTTGTTCCAATTCACATAAACTACAAATGAGTTAATCCCTCCAAGCTACCAATGGAATGTATCAATAGTCTATCACACTGCAGATAAGACCTTCATTCGTTCATTGGTTTGAACTTGCAAAGAGCTGTCAAACAATTTCAGTCAATATCAAAGCCACAGTAGCATCAAAACTTGCTCTCTACTGGAAAGGTGTGACATTGGAAACCCAGTTCCAGGGGTTTAGGAAACAGAATAAAAAGCAGTCAAGGTATACGCTTAAGCAGATATATTTAAGTCCATTGCAGCAAAAGGAGTGACAAGACTGTTAGTGATATAATTCCCACTGGGTGTACCTTTCAGGGTGCAAGCCTACCTAAGGTATTTAGCCTTTTCCCCCCATCACACATTGCCAAGGCAGACTACTCTCAGGCATGTTTTATATCATAGCATAGAGGCCAAGGAAAAGTTTCAGTGCTAGGAAGCCGAGGTTCAAATATCGGCTACTTATATTCTCAGTGACCATGGGACAGTCATTAAACCTTATTTGTCAAATGGGAATTTAAAAAAGACCTAATTCTTAAAGGCTTATAGTGACAATAAAATGAGGGAGAAAGGGATGGAGACAAAAAGGAAGGGGAGAGAATGAATGACAATTTAAGTAGGAGGCAGGTCTGTCGGCCTTTGCTCTCAATGCAGGTAGGCGAAGAGTGGGAGGGAGATGGGCTGTGGGAGACTGGAATCTCTTGTTTCCTTTGGTGGTCCAAATATACATGCCTCTTATGCTGTTGGCCCAGCTCACCATGCTGAGTATGATCCTAATATTTGAGGATATGTACTGTTCATGATGACCAGCGAACAGGATCCAGGTATTTTATCTGGTGCCCAATCAAAAGCAAGTGATCTGTCCCATCATTAGGAGAAAAACTGACTGTGTTTTACTTGAAACAATAGTATGTTGGTCTCGAGCATAACACCTTCCTAAGAGATTTTTGGTAGTTAATTGATTACACCTAATTTTCATTATAGGTCATTACTTTAAAACGTTACCCAGAATAACACAGAACCCTGCTTTCTAGGCCAGACCAAATACCACTGACGTTAACGGATCAGAGCATACAAACTGCCACACGTGAGGACCAAAGATACTTAGGGGCTCCTAAATGGGTACATGAGAGCCTTGGGAAATGACTCTTCTATTTAACCGAGCTCTAAATTCTCTGATACTTGAAATTGAGTCATTGATTCAGTAGAGAAAGCCCATATTTCAGAGATAACTCACAGTACTTATCTAGCAAATTGTGTGGATAAACAGGGAAAAAATTAGCTGCGAAGAGAGGAATATAAAACATTTGTGCTACAGCCTAAACCACATGAAAAACAATTTACGAAATGAGCATTTTAATAGACAAAGCAGAATGTTTTTACTGGTTAAAAAATGCTGCAAAATGTTGGCAACAATAGTTTGCATTCAGATAGTCAAACCTAATTGTGAATGTAACAACATAATTGAGCCTTCGTTGTGGAGCTTTAAGAAAAGCAAGGAATATAACATGAGTTTTTATGACATTAAAAACAAATAATTTGTGTAGGGTTATTATGTTTGAAGAAACACACACCCACCAACCCATTAGATTTCATTAGAGACAGACACAGACTGTTAAATGTTTAGTTTTACTTTGTTTCTGCTTTGAACTTCACAAAAGATGAAACTCATTTCTTTGGAGCGTTTCCTACTCTATTTCCTTAGAAGTAAGCTTTCAAAGTATGGGTTAAAATAAAGCCGCACTTAAAGTACACATGGCAGTCATAATTACTAGTAGCTGTTAATTCTATTAATCAACTCTCAGTGGCATTTACAGTACTGTCATGACCCTCTACAATCAAAAGCAATGACCAACAAACACTTTGAAAAGTTGAAAGTCATGGACATAAGTGCAAATTTATACTGTTAATGAAGATATCTGGAAAAAAGTCAGAGAACAAAAGAACAGATTCGTATTAACCTGGATGAGAACCAACAGGAACAGACAACAAAGAAAAATAAACAAATTTAAGTGACTTTCAAGAACTTTAAAATGATTCCATGCTTCCACCTTTTCTGAGTCCTATTGCACACGTAACACTGAAGTGAGAAAAAATTAAGCACAGAGGCAAGTTATGGATCATACACTCTAGTGTAATCAAACTCCAGCAGCTACGGCACGAACAAAATGTCAACTCTAACTACCTTATTGAATTCCCCAAATCTATGACCCACAGATAGTCATATTAATTTGGTCATGCCCAGAGCCTGAGGGAAATCAGTCAGGGAATAAAGGATATCTGACAGAGATAAAATGAAATGCAAGGTAGTCTTGCTTGTGAAATAAGCACAGAATCATTTGACCATAACGACGAACTTACCCTGGTTTGCCAGGGACTTACCTGGTGTTAGCTCTGAGAGTCCTGCATCCTAGAAAACCTCGAAGTCCCAAGCAAACTGGGATAGTTGATCACCCTCCCTTTTAATCTGAGCTTCTCATGACAGCTGACTTACTCACCTGAACCTAGTTTTGATTTAAAGATACAGAGAGCAGTGATTCTCAGATTTACTCTGCATAAGGATCACCTGGAAATCGGTTAATGCACGGCGTCCTGGGCCCCATCCCTCAGATTCTGATTTGGTGAACTGAAGTGGCGCCAATGAATTTGCATTTCTACCAAGCTCACAACTGACAGGGCTGCTGGTTCAAGTGCCATATTTTGAGTAACAATGGTTCAAACTACATACACCCCTTTCATTTCCCAATTTTCCTTCCTATGTCCTTGAGTTTACTTTTCAAGAGTACTTACGCATGAACAGATTGTATGGGTCTTTCAGAAGGAGAAATACCTCATCTTGGCAGAAATGATGCCAATATAACTGATGGAAAACTTATCTAATAAACTGGGTATTTATACGTCATTAAAATGTGATGATTTTATTTATATGAATTCTATAAATTATTCCCTTTGTAAAATAAAGCCTTACTAGAATGCTGATTCACTTTTGGGAATTCATAGAAATAATAGGAAAACAGAGAGAAGCCTTGGCCATAGCCAATGTGAATATGCTGCTGTAAAACTATAACCACAAACTATTTGAAGAAGGTCAGCAAGGATTTGTAAGGGAAACCTCAACTAAATTATATCTGCAGGTGGATGATTCTCCAACACCAACTGGGTGTCTAAGAATTCAATTTTGACACCGACTGTCCAGAGCTAGTGCACACCAAAACAGGTAAGGGCTCAGTCCCACAAGACTATCCCCTCTTCAGATGCCAGTCAGAAGTCCCAGGGTCAACCTACACTTCTGACCAACCATCTGGGGGTTCCCATGACCCTTTCCTTAGGTTCTGAAATGGCTAGAACGACCCACAGGCCCAGGAAAACATTGCACTCACATTTACTGGTTTATAAAGGATATAAATCAGGAGAAGCCAAGTAGAAGAGATGGCTAAAACAAGTTGTAGGCTGGGGGGCCATGCAGAGCTTTCATGTCCTCTCCAGATACGCTACCCTCCCAGCACCTTGAAGTATTCATCAACCCAGAAGCTCCCCAAACACTGTCATCCAGAGAGTTTTATCAAAGTTTCATTGTGTAGACATGCCTGATTGAATCACTGGCCATTTGTGATTGAACTTAATCACCAGCCCTTCTCCTGGTTTGGGGAACAAGATGCTGAAAGTTCTGACCTTCTAAGCACTTGTTTGGTTTTTCTGGTGACCAGCACCTACACCCCAAAGCTATCCAGAGCACGACCAGCCCAGTCATGAATCATGTCATTAGCATACAAAAGAGTAAATTCAAAGCATTTTAGGAGCTGTGTCAGGAACCTGTAACAAAGACCATATATTTATTTTTTATACTATGGCAGAAAATTGTTTTAAATTGATCTCCCCCAAAAGCTAAGATATAAGTCATGAGAGAAAAGGCTATCCTTTGTCAGATATTCAGTTTCAAAAGTCACAGCTCTGTCTTTAATACCCATAAACATGGTTTGAACCAAAGAGCATGAATGCCACAGAAATGCCACAGGGTTATTAGGCTCCATCTACTCTAGGCACTGTGGTAAGGAAGTCAGCAAATACATATTACAGAGACCTTTCAAAAGCCAAAGCTGAGACTAAAAGAAATTCTCAGGATGAATCCATTTAACTAGAATATCGTACTTAGTGAACATTTCAATTTATTGAATGTTGAATGTGCTCTTTGTTTAAAGATAATCTTTACAAATTCAACATCTGTTTATAAATGCTAACATTCATAAAGAACCTCCAACTTATGCATTTGCCATTTCTCATATAATAAATTAGAAAACCAGTGCATAAGCCCTCACACTCTCATACTCTGTCCAATCTTCACAGTCTGCATACGAGAATAAACTCCTGTTGTTTCCCTTTAAGCTGAAAATATTCCCCAATCCCTTGTCATAGTTATGATATCTTTATCCCCACAAACATAAATTTACAAAGTTTTCTCCAAGTTATATGTTACATATTCTTTATTGAGTGTTCCCTATGGTACTGGCCCTGTGCTATGTAATTTACTTTAATTATTACTGTTAATCCTCACCAGGGCCAAGACTTAAGGTAAGGTGAGTGAAGGTCTCACCTTGGGTGCAAAATCTGAAGGGCCATCAAAGACTTAGTAATCAAGATTAATAATATTTTAATGTAACATTTCTTGAAAATGAATACGAATGAAAGATTCATGATAAAAAAAAATAACATTTTAAATAAAGACTAGATCAGCATTACTGATTTTTCCTTATACCTCAGGTTCTAAAATGGCTAAGCATAGCATTCGTACTGATTTCTCGCTACAACCCTACAAGGTACAAAATAGTATTATTCTCATTTTGTGAAAGAACCACAGAGAAGTTAAGTAACTTGTCCAAGGCCACACAGTTGGTTAATGGTAGAGCCGGTGTATCTGACTTCACAGCTCTTCAACTATGCTGTTGCAGTGCCTATCAGTATTTACTGAGTGCTTTTAATGTGTGTAATGTTAGGGGCTACAGTGCCCAACTTGAGGTGGACAGTCCATTAGAAGGGCTCGCAGTTCTCATTAAAAACTGTTAGACTCGTGGTCATATTTATGACAGTGAAAGGATACAGATTAGAGTCAGCCGAGGGGAGCGATGCATGGGGCAGAGTCCTGGAAGTTTCCAAACGTGGAACTTCTAATTATTCTCTCCCAGTGGAGGCATGGACAGATTGACCTCTCGCAGCAATGATGTGTGACAATATGCACAGAGTACTGTCAACCAGGGAAGCTCACCAGCCCTCATGTCCAGAGTTTTTATTGGAACTCCATCATGTAGACATGGCTGACAGCCTGTGTGCCTGACCTTTAGTCTCCTGCCCCTCCAGAAGTAGAGCAGATACCACATAGCCCAAAACCTTTATCATTAATCACAATATGAGACTGCCAGGGGTGGGGGGGCGCAAGGTCCCAAGGTAAACAAAGATACTCTTATCAGGCAGGACATTCCAATGGCCTAGATATCAACTCCCAGGATCCCAGGGCAAAGGCAGACCTCTCTTTGGAAAACGTTAATTCTTTACTACATCATATGTCAGCACCATGAGCAGGAGAGAAGCAGGGGTATGAATAAGAATACAGACACCTCTTCCTGGAAGGGAAGATATGCCTTAAGTAACATGATTACATGAAATTATATTTAAGGATCAGCTACACTGTCTATGTATTTAGGAGAATGAATACATATGGAAAAGAATTCTGAGCTGACAAATAACTTTCCTTCTCAGTTTCAGGACTGCCAATAGGAAAGAGAGTACCGAACCTTTGGGTGCAGCCTGATTTCCTTCCTAAATCCACCTCTCTGCTTTGGTGAAAGATGCCTTATTATAAAAACAATCAGAACTGAAGTAAAGAGATCAAAGAAGATGCATACACATCCATATATTATTCATAAATCTTTCAGAGACCATAGTTGTTCCATAATCCTTAATATATTTCCTTAGGATGTGTAGAACATTATCCCTATTGTTCCAGCCTAGTAATTAAAAGAGTGTCTAAAAAGCTGGAAGCACACTGCTGGTGGTATGAGATGGTTTTAGATGTTACTTAAAGAAACAGGTTTTATTTTAATAACTATGTTTTATTCAATGTCTATTCGCAAGTTTTATTATAAATATATTGGAAACACACTAAAGAAAGTATTATAAACTTTTAAAATTGTGAATTTAAAGGAAAATATCGAGTAACTAAAAAAATTAACAGGAGAAGCCATACTCAGTATATGACAAAAAGAAGGAAAAGAAAATAAGTGAAGTTTAGAAAATCATGGATTAGTACGATATAGATCTTAACCTCCCTAAATAAAAAAGCATTTTAATTCTACGGCTGTCAGAAAATCAGTTTCTGAAATGGAAATCTAGCTATGTTCAACTGACGTTTTTATTTATTTAAAAATTTCTAAACTGAGGAATTTCCAGGGGGAAGGAAAGCAGAATTCTTTCTAACTGAACTCAGAAAATCTGATCATTCTGAAATATTTTTAGTCCTGAATTGACTAGGTCAAATGCTACAACCCATCTTCCCTGTGCTCTATGATTGGCTCTCAAATCTAGAAAATCAAAAGGTGAGCCGAGGTAGAGGCAGGTGGGCTGGTGGGAAGGGTATCCATTCTCCAGGGTTCCTCTCCCACCTCAGTCTGACCTTTAGAAAACTGTTCCTCCTCCCTGTGCCTTACTTTCACCATTTGGGAGGGATGGGATGGTGACCTTCTCAGCACACGGTGGGAGGAATGAATTCCTGTCTGCTGGCACCCTGAAACTCCTGAAATGTGAAGAGGGGGAGGTGAAGGAACAGCAGGGTTTCTGGCTGCTTCTGTGATCACACAGAATGAACAGAGCAGGTGGCTAGTTGATGGAATGCAAGGGCCCATTGTGAATATGGAGGAAGGTATGGGCTGTACTTGGAAACCCCACACTCCCATGTTGTAACAGAGCTCAATTAGATTAAAATGAATGAGAAAATGTTAATCTTGGGGGTAAAACCATTTCCTGGATTTTTCTTTTCTGTTTTTGGTTTACTTGTTTGTTTAAAAAAGCCAGTCTTGAAAGCCAGTCCGTCTTCAACAATACTTTTTTCCTAACACATAAGCAAGAACGGTGGAATAGCACAGTGACTAATTATAGAGGCTTTAGAACTGGACAGATCTGGGTCTCAGCCCACTACTTCCTATGTGACATTGAGGAAATAACCTCTCAGTTTCCTTAGTTGTGAAATGAGTATAGTTAACAGTAGCAACCTCTTGTTTTATTTGAGACAATTAAATGAAATAATGCAGTGAAGCATACTATGCCTGACACACAATTCTGTCTCGGTTATTATTATTAAGTTTAACCTCTCAAGTTGCATTTCCTCAACTGTAAAATAACAATAACTACTTTGTGCCTACTTAATTATGTTCATGTGAGAATCAAAACAGATAATGGAGGTGAAGTATCTGTAACCTCATGTCATGTGGGAGCCTCTCTGTCCCTTGGAGATTTAAGTAAAATTGGCTTAAATATCCTAAATTTAAAAATGTTTGTGTTCCCAGTGTTTACTAACAGACACAGAAGCGCGCGCGCGCGCACACACACACACACACACACACACACTCTCTCTCTCTCTCTCTCTCTCTCTCTCTCTCTCTCTCTCTCTCTCTCTTTCACACTCCTAAGAGTTTCTGCAAATTTCCCATCTTACTTTCTCACTGCCCCCTTATCTCCAGGCCTGAGTTTTCATGGGCATCTGCTGACACTCCCACATCAAATCTGGACACAAGGCTCTGTCCTCATTCTATTCTCCTAAGAGGTGCCATCAGGTTGCGCGCGCATACATTTAGTAACTTTACAGAAGATCATAAAATCTACTCTTATTGTTGTGCTCCCCTAGCTTCTGTTCTGCCACACACCCCAGTGTCAGCATTCCTAAAGCCTGTCCCACCATATGCCAGCCCCCACCGTCACACAGAGCTGGCTGGGGAAGGTAGTCTAACGCCTTTACTGTGACTGCTTTTCTAATGGTACTCTCCCTCCCCCTTCCACCCAGATGTCTCCCTTTGTAAACTAAAAAGCACCAAGTAATTTCAAAGTCTCAGGCTATGCAAATTATAAGAAAATTGGAATTTTAATTCCAAGTCAATTCAGGATATATTTATCGATGCTCTTTCTAGACCGTAGACTATGCTGGTTTCTAAGAATGCAACAATGACTAAAGCATATTTCCTGCTTCCAGAGGGCTGGCAGCCAGGTGCAGAAAGAGCCAGGGAAACAAATGGTTTCAGGCCACCTTCATCAGTGAACAGGAGGGTTTATGAGGGGCAATGAAACAACAATGGGTGGAGCCCCCACTTCTGGAGAAGGTGAAAAAGGCACAGCAGGGTAATAAGATCTGTATGGAGAAGACAAGATAACCCCGAGGGGGAAAAAAAAAAAAAGATAAAAGGAAGCTCATTGCAGAAAAAGCCATCGCGAACAGACAAAAAATTTAGAAGCGAAGGTATGTTAGGGTAACAGAGAATTAGTCACTGTGGTTAGAGTCCATTCTAGGCACTGAGCTTGGATCTCTCTTCCAACATGTAAATATTTCTAAAAACAAACAAAATTGAAAGGGCCTATTTAGGTACTATTTAGATGAAAATAATGATCAAATCTAGCTCAGAATTACTAACTGAAGTTAAAGCGAGTCCCAAAATTTGAGGCTTGAGGACACGGGGAGGGGGAAGGGTAAGCTGGGACTAAGTGAGAGAGTGGCATGGACATATATACACTACCAAACGTAAAATAGATAGCTAGTGGGAAGCAGCCACATAGCACAGAGAGATCAGCTCGGTGCTTTGTGACCACCTAGAGGGGTGGGATAGGGAGGGTGGGACGGATACGCAAGAGGGAGGAGATATGGGGATATATGTACACATATAGATGATTCACTTTGTTATACAGCAGAAACTAACACACCACTGTAAAGCAATTATACTCCAATAAAGATGTTAAAGAAAAAATTTGAGGCTTATTCTCACAATATCTTGTAATAGATTGGACCAATAATCATATGATCTTTATGAACTCTTGATATCTGCAGAGGTGACATATAAAACATATGCTACCGAAAAAGTATGAATTTTTCATACTCTGTTCAGGAACCACAATATACAGGGCTTTCCAAGGCATATGTAGATGCAGCCCTGGATGCTAAAATTAGAGACAAAACAAAAATATATCCATTGTTGCACTGTGCCTTTTGGGGGTAATTTTTCTAGTCTCTGTCATTCTAAGTTACTCATTGCAAAGAAAATAGAATTTTACAGCTGAGACTAAAATTTCCACTGCAGAATTAGCCAAGAGAATATAAATATCATAAAGAGAAGAAAGAGAGCATGAAGTTAGAGGTTGTCAAGGTCCATGAAGAACCTAGACTTAATAACACAGAACTCAGAGAAGACCCATGTAACAAACAGTGCAGATTTCTTATACAACCCTGGAGAGGTGAGAAGTGTCATGTGTCTCCCTTACGTAAAGACACTTCTTTTTCTTAATTATTTCCAATATAACTTAGATCCTACCTTCCAGGCTTGAAAAGAAATCTGGACATGTTTGAATCCCAGGATTTATTCATTCTAGAAAAATTCAAGGAATGGCCTCTGGTCTTCAGGTCTCCCCGGCTCAATACGTCCAGTCCTACTCTTTTTATTCAAGCTTGGGTCCAAGGATTTAATTTTCCTTCCAGTGCATCAGTACCAACTGTGTGATGAGCATTTATTTAAAATAACTTTCATCCACACCGTAAGAGCAGTTGAATACATTTGAAGTACCTTAATCAGGAACATACTCCAGGTGTTTCATTAAGTTGTGTATACTCCAGAGGTGGCGGCATCAGTGCTTCAAGCACCACAATAAAAGTCTGCCACAGTGTTTATCAGTTAGCACAAAGGATATTAAAAATGAGGTTTTGTTGTTGAAAAGCCACAAAAGTGGCTTTGTGTACAACACTTTGGTGAAAAGCATGGTTGATGAGCTCAATGCTTTAATGCCTTTCGATTTTTACTACAGATCTGTAAGTCCTTGAGAGTCTGTTTCCCCCCAAAATGGAGGCATGTGTGGCCTGATCCAACCAGTAATCTTGCTAAACCTGACACATGTTCATAGAAATGAATCTTTCATACAATGGGATTTTTTAAGAGGGTCTAAAAGGGTGGCAAGTCTTTACTGAACATAAGGAACAAACTGCATGGTTGTTTATGCACCTCGTTATTAATAATGTTTGCTTGTGTGCCAGATTTGACTTGAGACTGGATCTCTGTGGAACATCATACCTGAGAGTGTTGCTGGACTAAGTCAGTTCTTACTTACCTCTAACTGTTGGAAGTGACCAATACGTACAAAAAGAACTTGACCAGCTGTGAAAGCTAAATGACATTTGCCTGCAATCCAGAAATTCCAACCTCCATAGATGCACACACTTGAAAGCACCCCTTATCCAAATCTTGTCACTTTACTACTATGGTGACTTTGTTGCCCAGGCAATATCTGACAATGTCTGGATACATTTTGGTTGTCCTAATTGGATGCAGGGGTGTTACTAGCATCTAGCTGGTGAGTAGAGGGCGGGTATGCTGCTAAGCAACCCACTATGTATAGTATAGCAGCTTCCTTTCCAACAAAGAAATATCCAATCCCAAGTGTCAATGGTGCTGATGTTGAGAAATCCTGTACTAAAGATATACTTGTAAAAGATATAATGTACAAGATGGTGACTATAGTTGATAACACTGTATTGTATAGTTGAAATTTGCTAGGAGAGTAGAACTTAAATGTTCTTATTCCCCGCCCCCTGCTCCTGCCCGATAAATATGTGAGGTAATGGATGTGTTAATTAACCAGATAGAGACAATCCTTTCACAAAAGGAAAAAAAGATATTACGGGGTGAGGGGTGGGGGTGGGGGCGGGGCAGGCCCTGGAAACTGGTGAAACCCTATCCTCCAAGCCTTCTTCAGGACAGGCCACTTCTCTATTTCCTTTCAGAATATTCTCTCCATCCTATCCCAAGCTCTCCTTTCCCTCTCAAATAAAAATCTACACGGGGGCTGCTTTCAGAACAGCTCATGAAATATACAGACCTGTTCATTCCTGGTGAAGCAAATGAGCCCAAAACTGAAACCTGGCAGACCTTCCAGAAGGGATGGTATGTGAGCAGAGATGGGAATATCTGCACCCCAGTCTTCAGAAGCTTGAAACACTGAGAGCATATCAAGTATTAAGACCTCAGTAAACTATCCTTCCTTACCATTGAAGAAACCAAAAATTCAGTCCAAATGTTTTGGGGCATTAATATTACATTTTCTTTGCTTTTATTTTTGCCTAGAAGGCAGAAGAAGCGAGCGTGGTGGTGCTACATAATCATGTCAACAGGAATAGTGGGGGTGATGATGATAGCTATCTACTGCTCAAGGATCACTGTCTTAAAGCTGGACACTGTGCTACAAATGTGCCTTACTTTACATTTTTTTAATCCATTTTATTAGGAAAGTATTGTAATTCCCATCTTACAGATGAGGTTATGGAAGCCAAAGGAAAGGATTTAGGTTGTCCAAGTTCACACTGATACTTAATGAAAGAGGAGGGATTCAAACCCTGTTAACAAATCTCTGGAACTCAGACTCAAAATTCATTCAACAGAAATATTAAGTATTTACCGTGTGCTAGGCAGTTATTTGGGACACCTGAAATCAATCAAAAGCAAAAAGGACAGATATCTCTTAGCCACTAAGTTACACGACCTATAGTATGAACATTTCAGCAATAACCTTGCAGTAAACTGTTTTCTTTGTCTGTAACTAGGTTAGATTCTCGAGTTGTTTTCTCATTCCACAGGTTTGTCATCCTTTGGTTCCAATTCAAATCAGATTTCATTGTTAGGAGACACTTGCTCGCTTTGTAGGTCAGCCAAACATAAGCATTAGAACAGAGCAAAATCTTTCTGATTTTTCTCAGCCTGTCAAATAATAAAACTTGGGGGAGAGGTTTCATAAACTAGAGCCCAAGGTCTCAGAACTTAGAGACTTGGAAAGAGTCTTTTGACTCTTTTGAGGTCTACGTGACGGATCTTACTGAGATCCAGGATTCTTTAATCATGAAGGATTCATTTTTCACTGTTGGCAGACCCAATGTCACCACTCTTACCCAGGCAAAAATTCTCTTTGTCCTTAGCAGCTGAGGGTGTGTGATTGGAGATTAGCCCAAGGCAGGACTGTTGCACCGAGGCCGGACTGTTGCACCGAGGCCGGAGGGAGAAGAGGGTTTGCAGAAACACTGGTTTTTTCTCATGGCAGTGGGATCGCCAGCCATGGAATTGTAAACACTAATCTATGTTATCCTGTTAGCAAATGTGACAGTGTCACAGAATTGTCGTAGAAAAATGTTTAAGGGTGTCCATTTTGAAAGAGATAAAGGAGGAGACATTCAGGGACCAAGAGACAGAGCAAATCTTGGTCCACAGAGGGATGTAACCTGCAGCCAGCAACCTATTAATTGTAGCCATCCAAATAATGTGTTCACAATCTGGAAAAATGCAGGCTACCAGGGAGGGGCTACTGTAAATGGTTAAATAGCTAAGCTGGGGAGTCAGAACAAGACTCTAATTACTGCTCTGTGACCTACCAGCTATGTCACTTAAGGCAAGTTACTTACTTAACTTCTTTGCACCTCAGTTTTTTCACCCATAAAAGAAAATTAATAGTGCTTACCTGGAGGATAAAAATGAAATAATGTACATAAAACACTCAACAGAATTTCTAGCACATTCTATCAATAAATATAAGGTATGGTTACTATTAGTTGGCCTTCTTATTAATTCAGATAAATGTATTCAACCAATGTTAGGAAGCCTAAAATCAGAACTTTTCCTGCAAATAGTTTTCCCTGTAAAACATGAAAAAAGCTGCTTTATTTTCCAACAGCCTTTCAAAATCTAAGAAGCTGGAATTATCTTATCAGTAACATATGAATCATCAAGGAAAGTTTCATATCCTCTAGATTACACATGTAGGTCTGCCACAGCAAAATCTCTAATGCCTGAATCATTAAACTAGTCCCTTATCCGTACTCTGAAATAAATTTGTTTCTCTCCCTTAATTTTGTTTTTTTTTCTTTGTTTGTTTTCTTCATAAATAATGGTCTTCTGAACTTGAAAAAAGAAATTCGTAGTTTTACATATGAAATATTCAGGAAAAGATTTTAAAACTAGGTAAGTGAAGAATGCTCTCTAGCAAACATTTTATATTCTGTAAGAGAATAAGGATATTTTGTCACTAGTTCTGTGTCCATGAACTACGGGAGAAAAAGCTGGTTACTAAATAATGCTCCAGGAGGCTGTGACATGAGATAGATCATTAAATTGAGATTTAAACTGGAAAAGACCAAAGGAAGCAATGAAAATTAACTTAGACAGTCCAGAAAGTAAAACTGAAAAGGCAAGGAAATGAAACTTACAGAGGAAATACAAAACCACAGTATGAAGGACTGCTCCTTTGGATATTAGCATGGTAGAAACTGAGCGCCTAAGTGCTTTATCGATAAGGAGAGCTGTCATTAATCTTTTGTGACAAGACACTTTGGAGTAACCAAATTATGATGGTCCCAAGCCCTGAATATACTGTATTATCTTCAGGATTGAAGATGACTTCTATATGCAGTAATTATTGTATCGTGTTTCTCCACTGCAGTAAATTTTAGCGGAAATGGCTTTCAAAAGCTGTCTTAATAAAAAGTGATTTAGAAAAAAAAAAATAGTACCCAACTCCAGTCATTTTTTTTTTCACAGTGTTCACTTAGATATATTTGATTTTGAACTTCTTTTTAGAGGCAAAGAGCTGCTATGTCATTTAAAGGTGAACTAACAAGTGGGAGGTTTGTACTTGGTTGAGGGTTCTAATACAACTCCCCCCGCCTTGAATTGTATAATTAGTGCTGTTTACACATCTTCTATGAATTTCAGTTTATGACATTTATGATCTTCACAAGACAGACGTTCAGGGAGAGGTTCAGATCAAAGTTGGACAAATCCAAATCTAATCTATTATCTCTTGGAGAAAAACCACAATTTATAGCAGATGAGAAAGCTTGTCTTAGCAGATGAAATAGAAAGAGGGCCTTCCTATTTGCTACAATAATTACAGAACCTTACAGAAAGAAGATAGGTGGGAGAAAAAGAAACATACAGATACAGAAATAAGCTTCCCACCCCCCGCCACAGTGTACTCTCTTGTCAAAGGAGACTCGAATAGCTGGGCTAGGAGGGCAAACTCTGGAATCACCCTCTGTGTTTCATCTCAACTCTAGTTCTTATCAGTGTGACCATGAACAAATTATTAAGCCTCTCTGAGTCTCAGTTACACCATCTCTTAAGTGTATATAATAATCGTACTTATTTTCTTTAGGGTTGTTTTGAGAATTAAATAGCTGAGGTAGAAATGCCTAGCAAGTAAGTGCGTGCCTGTCACACAGTAAGTGCCTGTTGAGGGTAGGAGCTTGTAGGAGATTGAATGGTAGGCCCCCAAAAAACATATCCATGCTCTAGATCCTGTGAATGTGACAATATTTGCAAAAAGAGTATTTGCAGATGTAATTTAGTCCCTAAATCAAATAAATTGTCATTATAAAAGACAGAAGAGGAGAAGACAACATAAAGATGGAAGTAGAGATTGGAGTGATACAACTACAGCCAAAGAATGTCAGGTGCCACCAGAAACTAGGACCCCTAAATCATGTCAGAGGGAACATGGTCCTGTTGACATCTTAATTTCAGACTTCTGGCCTCCAGGACTGTGAGATAATAAATTTCTGTTCTTTGAAGCCACCCAGTGTGTCCTAATTGATTACAGCAGCCCCAGGAAACTAATACTGGGTTGGCCAAAAACTTCATTCAGATTTTCCCACACACAGTCACAGGAAAACCCGAACGAACTTTTTGGCCAACCCAAAACATAGCTATTCTTAACACCTTTATTAAAATATAATTTACATATTCTACAATTCCATTTAAAGTGTGTAGTTCAATGGGGTATATTATATTATCATTTTTTATATTGTAATAAAATATATGTAACATTTTAACCATATTTAAGTATATAAGTCCAGGGGCACTAATTACATTCACAGTGCTTGCATCTATCACTACTTTTCCCCAAAACTTTTCATTACTCCAAACAGAAACTCTGTACCCATTAAGCAATAATTCCCCATTTCCTCCACCTCTCAGCCCCTGATACCCTCTAATCTACGTTCTGTAATATGGAACTTTTTTTTACCCACTACTCTATTTGTATTACTTCTGCCCCAGTAAAATATTTGGAGCTGTGATGTACTTCTTTTGTTACTAGATTGAGGTGATTTTGGCAAAAGTAACTACCAGATGGTGGCCTAAAAATAACTGCCAATTCCCCATCGGTGTGCTAGATGACGTACCAATCAGCTGATTTTGACCTTGCAACTATGCAGCCAAAGAAAGTTCACAAATCTCTGAAGGCAGTTACACAAGAAGAGGTGACTTCCTATCCAACGCAGATTTTTATATCTTGATATATCCTTGTTTTATCAGTGGATTAACCCTTCTGTTCTCCTTAGTATGCTTGCTGCGCAATTGTGGTCTCCAGAAGTCTTATCTATTATCCATAGACTCTCTGCTACATTGTCAGTGAGCAGGATTTCTAGTTCACTTCCCTCTCGATATTATAAAAATTGCCTATATTTTATCCATTACTCCACTTACAATTTTCTTTTCCATTTGGGATGTAGTTTTCTAGGGAGATATTATATAGTATTTGTTCTGTGGTTCTACTTATTCATAAACTCTTCAAATTTCAATTAGAAGGAATGATCTACTATTCAAGGCACTATAAAGGAGATAAGTATTTGTAATTTACTTGGTCTATACCTTTACTTATCATCATAACTGCTATCTACCTGACTCTGGAGCATGTGAAAACCATAGAAAGTTATTTTCATGATGGTTTTAAAGATAATTATACATAATGGTTGAAGCTTAGGTCATAGGGAAACATATTTCACAATATTTCCCAGAAAATTTTTCTGTCCTTTAGAAAACATGATGCTCTTTTTCAGTCAAGAAACTCCATGTATGGTGTAGTGGATGTAGAGAGTCAGATCTGGGCTTGGGTCCTAGTTTTGCTACTAATAGCAGAGGGATCTTAGGGAAGATACTTCATCACTCTAGGTCTAATTTTCTTCATTCTTAATAAAGGATAATACTTGAATCTACTTCTTATGGTTGTTAGAATTAAGTGAGATAAATTATATAACACTATCAGCACAGTGTCTTGAACATGAGTGTTTAAGAAATGATACCCCAAGAATCAGGTTACAAAGCTAGAGATCCATTATAAATATTAGGTAGCTTCAGTTTCAGGAGGTTTCCTGTCTATATACAATGTGTTTCATTATTTTTAAGAGCATCTTCTTCGATATCCTTTTTTATTTTAATCTTAAAGATTAGATCTCTGGTTTGAGATTAGACCCAGGTTGAACAGTTAGTTCCCTCAGCAAAATAGTGCCCTCCTCATCCATTGATCCTATGAGCATTTACTAAACACTCACCATCTTGAGGTCTGTGCTATGTCCCACAAGTTTGTGGTAGTGGTACGTATGAACATATATGAACAAATTATTAAATGATGGAATAAAGGTTATATTAGGAGTTGTGTGCAGAGCACTAGGGAAAGAAATTGGCACTTAACTCCATCTTGCAAAGGCAGAGGAAGTGACATTTCAGAGGAGTCTGAAATTATATATATAAGCAAGTAGGAAGAAATGAAAGATAAGATTCAAGGCACAAGAGAGAGCATAGCATGGTTAGGGACTTGCATGTTTTGTTTATGTGTGAGAGCCAGATACCCCTGGGAGTGTGGCCAGAGCTGAGAATGACAAAAGCCAACCTAGATCTAAAGTTTTTGGCTTCTTTCTCAAAGGTAATGGGGAACAACTGTAATTTTTTTAATAACTAGAAACCTGAATCATACTTCCTACCTATCTTACCTCTTTCTTTCCACAGACACCTATAGAGTACCCATTTTGTGTCAGGGGCTTTGTGTGATGAATGGCAGAGCCCTGGCTCTCAAAGAATTCACAGTTGAGCATAGGGTGGTGGGTAGCAGGCAGTCACACCATGGTACACTAAGTTACAGAGGTAAGTAGAAGGTGTTTTGTGAGAACAGCAAAAAGGCACCTAACCAAGTCTTGGCAACGTCAAGGAAAGAGCTCTGGAAGAAGTATTCTCTAAACTAAGCCTTGAAAGATCAGCAGAGTAGAACGTTAACAAAGAGGAGGTGGAAGAATGCTGTAGGAGAGGAAGTTGCGCATACAAATCTATTGTGCCAAGGCAAGAGAGAGCACATGGAATTCGGGGGACCAAGAGTAATTCTGTCTGACTAGGGCTTACACTGGAAGGTAAGAACTGGAGATGGGAAGAAACTGGGCTGCAGAGAGAGAGATGGAGTCATTCTGGGAAGGGCTCTCTAAGCCATATTAGGCAGTTTGGACATTATTCTGAGGGCAATGGATGTCTTAAAAAGGTCTGTGCATAAAAATAGCAAATCATTAGCTATTTGTTTTATATATAGTAATGTGTATGTAAGAACCCACTGTGTATAGCACAGGTGACTCTACTCAATACTCTGTAATGGCCTAGATGGGAGAAGAATCTAAAAAAGAGTGGATATCTGTATATGTATAATTGATTCACTTTGCTACACACCTGAAACTAACACAGCATTATAAATCAACTATACTCCAATAAATTTTTTTAAAAAATAAGTAAATATTTATATAATTTAAAAAATAGCAAATCATATTTGTACCTTAGAAAAATCACTCTGGCTATTATCGAGAAGCGCTTAAGCGGTAAAAAATAAGGAGACCAGAGGCTGGTACAATAATCCTGGTAAAAGATAAGAGTATCTTAAATAGGATAGTGGTAGTGGGTATAGTTTGGAGAGACATTTAGGAGTTCGAAGTGGCTGGACGTGCTGATGTGAGAAGTGAAGAAGTATAAGGAGGAATTTAGAATAATATCAAGATTTCTGGTATGGCAGCCGAGTGGCTGACTATATTTTCATTCTGATGAGGATCTCAGAAGGAGGAGTTATGCTTTGGGAGAAAATTATGAGTTCAATTTTGAACATGTTAAACTGAAAGGAATATTCCTATGGAATATTTAATAGAGACAGGTAACTAGGAAGGAGTTGATATTCAATATGGACTAGAAATACAAATTTGGGATTTACCAGCAAAGAGATGGTCACAGAAGCCTTGGGAATATTTGAGATTGCCCAAGGTAGAGGAAATAAAGTGAAAGGAAAATGGGATACAGATGGAGCCTGTGAGAAACCACCATCTATGGAACTGGAAAATATGGAAGAATGTACAAAAAAGACCTGGCAGGGATAGGCAAAATGGTAGGAAGAAAACCAGGTGAGAATATTATTACATTAACTAAGAAAAGGGTAACGGAAAGAGAAAAGTCACTATTATCATGAGTTGCAGATAGTTAAAATAAGGACTAAAAAATCATTTTAGACATATAATTGTAGATACATATGAATAAAAATCAAGAAAATATTAAGAATAAAGTTTAGAAAATCAGTTAGCAAATTGATACACTCGTCCAAGCAAGAGATGATGCGATCTGGACTGGTTCAATAGTAATGGGATTATTAGCAATAATTATTATTGTTGAATTTGAGGAACTATTGACATTTCCAAGTAGTATACTAAGTAAAGAAAAATGATCTTCAGATCAAAAGTAAGAAAAAGGGAGATCCAGTAGAGTATTGCCAGTTATCCCCATGAGTGAGGAGTGTGTGCAGAGTGAGAAGGGGACAGTCAGAAGGAGAGAATTCTGGGAACGTCATGCTATACAGGAGCAGAAGGAAACCCCAAAGGTGCACCCACTGAAGTAGGAAGAGAGCCAAGAGAACAGGGTGTTGTCCAAACTAAGAGAAACAGGAAGAGGAGTTGCCACAATATCAAATGCTGCAGATAGCTTCAATTACATGGGAGAGTTCTCCTGGACAGAGTCAAGGAAATCCAGTTCTTATTCTAGATACTTACAGTATGAAGCTACAAAGAATAGAATACCCCTGTAAACACCCAGGACACTAGAGTTAAAAAATTAATAGATGTAGATAAAGAGGATATATATGAATACCTCTGTCAGGACTTTAAGGTTTTAGTCTTGGTGAAGTTCATTGTCAAAGTGCTTCTTTAGTGACACGCTGAGGAAAAGCTAGGGTGATAAGACAAAATGAATGGATATACTCTGTAAGGACGAGAAAAAATTCTCTAAACAACGATTTGAAGGGAGCGCAATATGAAATGTTATCTGAAGTATTTACTCAGCTGCACGTTGAAGCAAGATTATAGTTAGAAAGTTGATATCCAGCATCCTTTAAGACAATTATACATGTTAAAAATACCCTTTATTCTAGAAAACTAAATATATATTTTAATGACAATCAGAAACAGATTCTAGCTGAATATACTTTCAAAATAGATACTCTAGAGGAAGTTGAAAATGTTTAAACAACTGTGAATGAGAAGAACTGTATACTGTAAACCATGGAAAGAGAACAGGATTAAGTTCAGAAACTGTTATGAAGACCACAGGCATTATAACCCACATTAGCAAGATACTTTGGTAGAACCTAAATGTCTTAAATTACATAATGATTATATTAATGGATAAATACATTAACCATAATATAGGCTTATCTTCTTTCATGCACAAGCAGTTTTCCTTCGTGCGTTTGCTAATTTGAATGTTTTCATATATAATTAAATTGATAACTCTAATAAGATAAATGCTACATACTAAATGCTAGGTTGATCATTAAATATAAATTATCTTGATGTACAGTGACTGCAATGAGAATTAGGTATACCTCGATGCACTGGATCTATCCCCCAGAATAACACCAGGCTTGTACCACTCCCCTCAACTCAACCCCACCCTCACACCTCCAAGCTGTTTTTGCACTGAAAAACCCAGGATTGTTTGCAGTTCAAAAAGTCCTCACATTATGAATTCAGACAGCTTGAAATTACTTGATGTCCAGAGTCAACAATCCCCCAGCCTATAATAAATCCACAATGGAATTTACAAACCACATCAACAATAATAGGACATTTTGTCCTTTTAAACTAAAGTTCTGGACCAGTGGCTAGGTTAGTGGCCAGGAGTTACGTTTTGGCTCCAGACCATCATAAAATGCCTCCTATAGATTCAATAATAAAAACAGAACCTCTAACTTTGAGAGTAAATTGCAGGGGCTCTTGTGGCCACATTCAGATCTAACAGAGTAGCCATGACTTCATATTTATTAACATCCATATCATCATTTTAATACACTACTTCATCTTTCCAGGAGAGTGCATAGAGGGCAGCGAAAGCCATATTTTACAAGCCAATTTTAAATGCCTTTTAATGATGATTCACAGTGCTCTAATACAGATTTCTCATCAATATCACCATCCTGCAGGTATTCATTAAAGCTGCAAATCATTGTTTGGGTGGTGCTGCTGTCAGCCTCCAAATGTACTATAAACATAACTCAAAGATCTGAGTTAAGCATCTCCCTTGGATGTAATGGGTATAATCTGATTTCTACAAACTGGAAGGAATGCCAGTTATGTCAGAGAGAGATTTGAATGCCCTTGATTGAAGGACATGCCTGAGTCTCTCTCTCTACCCTGAATGAAGAAGAGCAGGCAGACACTGGTCAGTTCAGAGCTGCCCCACTGCCCCTCCACAAAATAACCATGAGTTGAACATCTGTCTAGGTTTCTACAATTTGTAAACTGTTTGATTATTTAAGTCTTTTTTCCACTCCTAAGTGTTAATCAGCATTCCTGCTGGTGGGCCTTAGGGTTGTTACCATGGAACTTGTAAATGATTTCAAAGATGTAGCGGAGATAAAGGGGGACACCTGTGGATGAGTTCTTTCCATTAGCATTAGCATAAACCCTTACAGGCCAATTCCTGCAACATTGTGATAAACTGCTGGAAATAGAAATGCTTGACACAAAACATGGTGGGAAGGCCTAAATTGTTCTGGGTCTTTAGTATAATTTCATATTGGTGTTAGGAATGTTAGAAATAATTTAATCATTGCCTGATTATAGTAATGTTAGGAGTAATGAAATCCTCGCCTTATTACATATGGACTCGTTCAGAGCCTCATTATTTATTTGGCAAGCATTAAGCATCAAATCAATTTAGTCAGATACTTGAAAATGGGAAATTCAAGATGAAAGTTAAAGTGAAGATTAAAAGGTAAAATTAAAACTATTTATTTCTAGCAGTCACGGAGTAATTTTCTTCACAAGCAATGCATCCCAAGAGAGTTTAAATGGGAAGAAGAGTGGATGATAGAGTCCATCCCAAAGAAGGGAAATTAAAATGAATAAGAATTGGCAAAGCACCTCCTACTTACATTTGCCTGGGTCAAATGATATAGGAAGTAGAGGGTGGTAACTTTGATTTGTAGCTATGGAATGTACTCTGTGCTTTTATGCAACTGATTATTATTGGAATGGTTTCCATTTCCAGCTAAATAGAAATGGGGAGAAGGGAAGTACATGCTAATCACTTGGGAATTTGTAGTTTCATTTTGCATATGATGATGTACTGACATTAGTAGAATGCAATAAATGTGTTTAGCAGTGTTTTGGTTTTGGCCACATCAGTGATACATATTTTCATGCTGCCATGTATATGGGAAAGTATCCCACCCACACTAAATTGAGGCTGGAGATAATGCCATTGTAAGGAGCTATCTGATTGTTCCTTGTAAGGAAATTTTCTAACGTATTGAACAATGACAATAATTATTGGATTGGGTCACAGGAAGCTGATCAAGCCCACTGCATAGTGGGGAATAACTGCCAATAAAATCATACAGGAAGTCTTAAGGAAAAAAACAATTTCTTCCTTTTGAGCATAGATGTAATTAGAAGCAGAGCCAGCCGAGACTATAGTAGGGCAGTATTTGGATTTGTTAGCCTGGCTCTCACACAACAGATAGCAATACACATGCTAACATAGAGCACCAGTGGCAGATGGATGAAGTAGTTAGACTTAATTCTAGTGTTTTTGGGTAAGGTGAGAAGCTAGAAGTTTAGATTAAATGTTGCAAGTGTGTCAGAGCATTAATTACAGAAAGAAAGAGCCATGTTTATTACTGAAAGGGACACTTTAGCACAGAAACACAAGGGATATACATTTTGTATTAAGGAAATGGGGAAAAAAAAAACCTCAAGAAAATGGAATCCACTGTTAGTATTGGGCCAGGCAATGGATTAGAAGCTTTACATATAGCATTTCATGTGATCCTGCTAACCACACAGGCTGAGGATGGCTCAAATTTGATGGATAAGTAAACAGATTTTAGGCAGATTATGTCTCTGCTCCAGGTCAATCTTGTTGGAAACGATTAACCTGGATTTAAAACCAGCTTTCTAATTCTAAAACCTATGCTTTTTAAAAATTACAGCCTTGGTTTACCCAGCACGTGCCATCAGGTAAAATAAGACCTACCTCCCCAAAAGTATCACCCAATTGCACAAATCCCATGCTGACGTTCTCCATGTTTCTGTCAGCCAGCTTAGAGAGGCTGATGGAGAAGACCTGAGGTCAAACAGCTTCTGTAAAGTGACCCCAAATTCAATAAACAGTCATTTAATCTGCTGAAATGGTGAAAGTGACTTTAGTCTCAGTCAGGAGTGGATCAATTCATCCCCACTGGAATTTTTTCCAATGCTTAGATTTTACTAGTCAGCTCATTATAGAGCCAAGAAGAGGCTAAAAGGGGGAAATTCTTTTAAAACCTACTTCTGTTTCACTTATGTTTGCTTGAAGATCTTATGTAAAAAGATAATATTAACATAAGAGAGGAACTAGTGTGTTCCTTTGCTGTGGTTATCTTTGGGTAATGTTTTCACCCATGTCCAGTCCCTGTGCTGTTTTCAGGAAAGACCTATTGATTTCTTAGACAACTCAACATGACTAGGTTGCAAAATTCTCTTTATCATATCAAGTTTTGCTCTGTTTATATCCTGACTAAAAACACACAGCTGCCCAAGTATAAACAAACATATATGACAGTCAGTGTACTAGAAATGCTCTTTGGTTCTCTGTAAAAGTCAATTCATATTCTCAGTGCCTTTGTGAGTAATCCTTTCATTCTCAAGAAGTTTATACTTTTCCTTCTTTAAAGAAATTTTATCTCCCCACTATTTCATGAATTCACAACTGTCCATGTGAGTAAGATTAAAATACACTTGCTACCCTAATAAAGATTTGCTGTTCCATTGTAACCAAATCAAAATATTCAGCCCTTCTATTGCAAGAAAAGGAAACAGTGCTGTGGGTATATTGGAAGAGAAAGATGCAATGTGGCATTATTTCTCCAAATATTACATCGAGATGGATATAGTATATGGGAAAAATATTATAAAACACAGGTTAAAATAGAGTCAAAGATGTTGATGGCAGGAGGCCCTCATAAGAGACAATTCCAAATACAGACCCATCTTTATTTTTGGATTATAAAAATTGGGAGATGTTAGAAATTTTGCAATGTTTAAATAATACCCAATAAATATTAAGAACTGTCGAGGCACTGAATACATGTGGAATCAAGGTAGTAAAGGAAAAGTGGATGTACAGCCACCAGCAAAGGATGTGTTTTTGACTATTTAAAGGAAGAATGCTCAAGAAAGAGAAGACAGTAAGGAGGAGGATACAATGAGGTAGGCAGAGAATTACAAGCCCATAAAAATTGTGTGGGGTGAGCTGCTACAGCAGAATAAAAGAACAACAGCAGAAGAATACAGCAAATACTCTGTCCATCACCAAGTATTTGAGCATAAATGAGAAAGCTTCACATTTCCATTTTTTTTTAAATTTTGTTTTATGTGAATGATTTTTTTTTCTCCTCATTTGGAAAGGTTTTACAAGCTCATCTTGCTAATAGACATGAAAAGAGGTCATGTGGAACTCCTAATTCTTTTTTTTTTTTTTTTTTTTTTTTTTGGGGGGGGGGATGGAATGGAGACACATTAATGGGCAAAGGGGTTGCATTTCCTGCTACGGGAAATTAATTTCATGTGCTCTACTATTGGGTTGGCCAAAAGGTTCCTTCGTTTTTTCCCATAAGATGGCTCTAGTAGCACTCAGTTGTCTTTAATTTCATTCGAAACAATTTAGTTAGACTGTATGTGACAGCTGTCATATCAGTGTGCATTTAAAAAAGACATCAAAATTGGTGAATTTTTGTGTAGCCATTTTAATATTGAAGATAGAAGAAAAAAGCAACATTTTTGGCATATTATGCTTTATTATTTCAAGAAAGGTAACAACACAACTGAAACACAAAAAAAGATTTGTGCAGTGTATGGAGAAGGTGCTGTGACGGATCGAATGTGTCAAAAATGGTGTGCGAAGTTTCATGCTGAAGATTTCTCTCTGGACGATGCTCCATGGTCGGGTAGACCAGTTGAAGTTGATAGCAATCAAATCAAGACATTAGTTGAGAACAATCAATATTCTACCACACGGGAGGTAGCCGATATAACTCAAAATATCCAAATCAAGCGCTGAAAAGCATTTGCACCAGCTTGGTTATGTTAATGGCTTTGATGTTTGGTTCCACATAAGTTAACTGAAAAAAACCTTCTTGATCATATTTCTGCATGAGATTCTCTACTTAAATGTAATGCACATATTCCATTTTTAAGACAATTTGTGACGGGCAATGAAAAGTGGATACTGTACAATAATGTGGAACAGAAGAGATCGTGGGGCAAGAGAAATGAACCACCATGAACCACACCAAAAGCCGGTCTTTATCCAAAGGTGGTGATGTTGTGTATATGGTGGGATTGGAAGGGAGTCTTCTATTATGAGCTCCTTCGGGAAAACCAAACGATTAATTCCAACAAGTACTGCTCCCAATTAGACCAACTGAAAGCGACACTCGACGAAAAGCATCCAGAATCAGTCAACAGAAAACGCATAATCTTCCATCAGGATAATGCAAGACCTGGCAAAAACTATTACAGCTTGGCTGGGAAGTTCTGATTCATCTGCTGTATTCACCAGACATTGCACCTTCGGATTTCCATTTATTTTGGTCTCTACAAAATTCTCTTAGTGGAAAAAATTTCAATTCCCTGGAAGGCTATAAAATGCACCTGGAACAGTTCTTTGCTCAAAAAGATACAAGGTTTTGGGAAGGTGGAATTATGAAGTTGCCTGAAAAATGGCAGAAGGTAGTGGAACAAAAAGGTGAATACGCTGTTCAATAAAGTTCTAGGTGACAATGAAAAATGTGTCTTATTTTTACTTAAAAACCGAAGGTACTTTTTGACCAACCCAATACCACCTCACTTGATCTACTCAGCTATTAAGTGACACAGCATGCTAAAGCTATAGAACTATATATAGTTTTATATGTATATGTATGATTTATAATCATCAATTACTTATATTTCTGGGTTCCCCATATTGTGGAAAGGAAATATAAAAAGAAAAATTATTAGTGACAATTTATACTAAAATACTATTCATCTGAAAAGTTAGTTTAAAAGACTATGTCAATACCAGCTTCAGAATGCCATATGATTTCCATATTCTGTAGCCTAACAGAGTATGTATAAGAGTGATATAATTTCTCCCATCCTAAAAAAATAATCTCTCTGGACACCATTTACTCCTTCAGGTACCATCCCATTTCTCTACTATCCTTTACAGAAAACCTCCTTAAACTGTCTGTCTCTAATTTGACCTTTGTCATTCTCATTTTTTTGCACTTTATGATCACAAAATAAGACTCACATATGAAAATGTACAAAATATAAATGTACAGCTCAATCAATTGTTGTAATGTAAAGAGCCATTTAATATCACACAAGTTATGAAATAAAATATTCCCTACAGCCCAAAATCTTCTACATGCCCTTTGATTGTAATGCTTTTCCTCCTACCTATAGATAACCAGTATCTTGATTATCAGTAAAGAAATGAGGACAATAATTGATAATAATTCCTCAAGTCAGTGTTCAAATTTCTCTGATTATATAACAGAGGTAGTTGTATGTGTGTACACTTTTTATGTGTGTGTATATATATATTACACATAATATATATTTTACCAATATACATTTTATGTAGAAATATAGTTTACATGTATGTATATATACATCTGTGTATATATTCTGTTAATATATGTGCATATATACATTTTATGTATTTATTTCTAACATATGATATATGTGTATATGCATGCACAATAAAACTTGAATACTTATTTGAGGAATATTACTTATTACGTGTCTTTTTGTCTAATAATGCACTTGTGTGCATATATATACTTGTTATGTATTTATACATTTTGTGTTTTGTATTTTTACATATATATAAACACATATATATACTCATGCATTTATATATACACTGTTTTATGAATCTGAATCCAAATAAACTCTACAAATTTTGTTTGATTAGCTTGAAATGTTTTTATTTTTAGCATCTAATAAATGTTTATTTTAGAATAGTTTCATTTTACAGGAAAACTGCAAAGATATTACAGAGTTCCATGTCTCCTCACCCTTTTTCCCCTATTGTTAGCATCTTACATTATGATGGCACGTTTGTCACACCTAATGAACAAATTTCGGTATATTATTAACACCTGAAGTCATACTTTATTCAGATTTCCTTAGTTTTTACCTAATGGTTTTTTTCAGACCCAGATACAACATTACATTTAGTCATCACGTCTCCTTAGAATTCTTTGAACCGACAGTTTGTCAGACTTTCCTTGTTTTTTTTTTGCAGTACGCGGGCCTCTCACTGTTGCGGCCTCTCCCGTTGCGGAGCACAGGCTCCGGACGCACAGGCTCAGCGGCCATGGCTCACGGGCCCAGCCACTCCGAGGCATGTGGGATCTTCCCGGACCGGGGCACGAACCTGTGTCCCTTGCATCGGCAGGCGGACTCTCAACCACTGCGCCACCAGAGAAGCCCTCCTTGTTTTTATTGACATTAACATTTTAATAACTGCTGTTCAGGTATTTTGTGGAACATTCCTTCAATTTGGTTTTGTCTGATATTTTTCTCCTGTTAGACAGGAATATGGGTTTTGGGAGATAGACTACAGAAGTACAGTGCCATTCTCATTGCATCGTATCAAGGATATATACTATCAACATGACTTGATCATTTAACTGAGGTAGTGTTTGCCAGGTTTCTCCACTATCAAGTTTCTCTCCTCCCACCCTTTTCCATACTGTAAATCTTTGAAAGAAATCACTGTGTTCATTGTACACTTAAAGGATGGGAAATTATATTCCCCCTCCTTAAGGGCAGAGTATCCACATAAATTATTTGGTATTCTTCTGTGTGAGAGATTTGTCTATTATCCCTCATTTATTTATTTATTCAACCATTTAGTTATATCAGTATGAACTCAGGGACATTTATTTTATATTTTGCGTTATTTAGATTTTGCTCAAATTGTTCCAGCCTTGATCATTGGGAGATCTTTTAGTTGGCTCCTGTATCCCTTTGACATACCTCCATCATTTTGTTTTCTGAGCACTTCCCACTTTCTGGAACCACAGAATGCTCCACGCTCATCTTATATATCCACTCCCCTGGTCCTAAGATCAGCCATTTTTCCAAGGAGCCCTGGTTCCTTTTAATAGAGAATGGTATTAGAAACTAAGGTCTGAGAACTGGGTGTGCTCACTGTGAATGGGATGTTGCTTCATCTAGCCCTCTCAGCAGATAGAACTAGGAAATACATATGTGTATACTATTTATATTTAATATACATTATATATTATATTCTATAAATATATTATCAATATACTTAATATGCTCATGATGTTCTTTATCATGAATATAAAAAGGAAAAAGATCTCAAAGAAACCCAAATGGGCCTCATAGAGATGAAAAATATAGTACATAAAATTTTAAAAATAATACAAATTAGACACTGCCAAGGAAAAATTCAGTGAACTTGAAGACATAGCAATTAACACTTTTCAAAATAAAGGTGAGAGAGAAAAAAGTCTAAAAGAAATCAAACTATCTAACATATATATAAATAAATTACCAGAAAAGGGGAGGGGCTAGAAAATGTGTACAAAGGAATAACCACCCAAGAGCTGAAGAGCATGGCAAGTAGTTGGATCTCTGCTACACTGTTGATATTGATGAAAAACAGTAAGCCACTTTGTAAACAAGTAGTTTCTCATAAAGTTAATTATACACTTACAATATGATAACATATGTGTGCCTAAGGATTTGTATGTGGATGTTTATAGCAGCTTTATTCATTACAGCCAAAATTAAAGCAAGAAAATGTCCTTCAGACTTCCCTGGTGGTGCAGTGGTTAAGAATCCACCTGCGGAATAAAGACGCAGACGTAGAGAATGGACTTGAGGCATGGGGAGGGGGAAGGGTAAGCTGGGACGAAGTGAGAGAGTGGCATGGACATATATACACTACCAAATGTAAAATAGATAGCTAGTGGGAAGCAGCCACGTAGCACAGAGAGATCAGCTCGGTGCTTTGTGTCCACCTAGAGGGGTGGGATAGGGAGGGTGGGAGGGAGACGTGAGAGAGAGGAGATATGGGGATATATGTTTATGTACAGCTGATTCACTTTGTTATATAGCAGAAACTAACACACCATTGTAAAGCAATTATACTCCAATAAAGATGTTAAAAAAAAAATTTGCCTGCCAATGCAGGGGACACGGGTTCGATCCCTGGTCCAGGAAGATCCCACATGCTGCGGAGCAACTAAGCCCATGCACACAACTACTGAGGCTGCACTCTAGAGCCTGTGAGCCACAACTACTGAGCCCGTGCACCACAACTACTGAAGCCCGCGCGCCTAGAGCCTGTGCTCCGCAACAAGAGTAGCCACTGCAATGAGAAGTCCGCACACTGCAATGAAGAGTAGCCCCATTCACTGCAACTAGAGAAAGACTGCGTACTGCAACTAGAGAAAGACTGCGTGCAGCAACGAAGACCCAACGCAGCCAAAAAATAAATAAATAAATGAATTTAAAAAAGAAAAAAAAAAGAAAAGTTCCATCAATTGATGAATGAATAAACAAACTGTTACATATCCATACCAGGGAAAAGTACCCAGCAATGAAAGGGAACAAACTACTGATACATGCAACAATACGAACAAATCTTCATGCATAATATTAAGTGAAAGAAGCCAGGCACAACAGAATACATGTTGTATGATTAATTTTTTGAAATTTAATTTATATTAATATAATTTATTATATTTTATTATAAATCATTACATATTATCTTTTCATACAATAGAACTTGCATGAAATTCTCAGAAAGTATAACGACAAAATAAAGGTAAGTGGTTGCCAGGATGACAATGAAAGTAGGGGATTTTAGTGAAAAGGAGGACAACTGTACTTTTTTGGGATAATGGAAACTTTGAATCTTGTATTTGTGGTGTGGCTACATGATTGCATTCATTTGTCAAAATCCATCAGTGTTATCAGTATTATATGGAAATTATGCCTCAATAAATATGAATTTTTAAATGGATATTCTTTGGCCTAAGCTTTAAGCGAAAGAGGCTAGAAAGTAACAATCATAATAATAATAGTATGATCAGTGTTACATCAGAAAGTGTGTACATATACTCTATTCAGCTGGTAGCTGTGAGCCTGGGACCAAATTAAGCACTGCAATGACAACTGTCCTCACAGAACTTAAGATCTGGGAAACAGAGCAGGTTAATAACTAATTCTCTCCAAGGTCTCAGAAAAGACTTCTTACAGACTTAACCAAAGTCTCAATAAAGAATTTCACCAGGAAGAGGAATAAGCATGTACAAAACTACTAGAACTATTAAATTTAATGTCATGTCATTAAAACAAAAGGTAGGTTTTGTGTGCTTTTCCTAACCAGTGAACGCACATTCTCTGTGAAATTCCAAACCATTGGTGAACTATCTGATAGTATTGTTACTACCCCAAATTTGTATTTTCTGGTTTTGGACTCATCTTCTGTATCACTACTGAAATGCTTGGAAAAAATGATCAATTTAGCTCTTACAATGAAATAAAAGGTGTTTTCCAGAAAGTGAAATTTGCCATAATAGGGTGCTTATAATCTGTTTTCAAAGATGTAGCATTTGGTTAATTTTAAAAGGTCTAAGGGCTACAGATTGGCATTAACTTCTATTAATAGAAGGATCTTATTTGTTTTGTATACTGCATACTGTATACTGCAATGTCTGAGATATGGTAAATGTTCAGTAGATATTTTTGCTGTTGAATAAATATGAAATCATGTTCTGACAACTTATTACCCTTGCTGTCCCTTCAGAGCCAAGAAGAGTATCTGTAGATCAGTGACCCCAACCGTGAGCTTTTCCTTTTTCTCTGGTAATTTCCACTTTAACCTTCTAATGAGGAGATTAGAATATATATATATATATATATATATATATATACACACACACACACATATATATATATATATATACACACACATACATACGATAGGTAATATCATAAATATTACAATTATATATTACATTTATGAGCCTATTACAGTTCAGATTATAGATGAGAATCACAAAAATACTTGTATATTTAAGAAATCTGAATTTTCTTGATGTTTATTCAAGGACGTCATCTAGTCTCCAGTTCCTTAATATCTGAGTGTCTGCCAGAAGTCTGTATCTGTTTCACATAGGTAACCTAGTTTGTGTTATCATCAGAGGCATACTGAACTGATAAACCATGGACACTTACCCTGCAACCTGCCTGCAAATGCTTTACAGCTGTTAAACGTCTTGCAATCCAAAATGACAGGAAATGTTTATGTCAACACCTCCCAATTCAACAGGTACGATTATATTGTGTGCTATCTACTGTAAGGTACCCAGTCTCATCACAGAAGAATGAGAGGAGGTTCAACATGATTGTATGTGAGATGATGGGTTAGATTTGCTAGTAAAGCAAGAGCTGGTGAATCAGTCCAGCTCACGTCTGGCATTTTGTCACAGGCTTTTCTGGGCGTTTATCTTTTTGTTTTCTGCATTCACATCATATGAGTGGAGAACAATAATAAACTCTAGATCCCCTTTACATTACCTTCACATGGCATTTGTGACCAAGGGATTACAGTATTCATAAATTCTTCTATTATTGCTGCAGATAGGAAGAAAGCCAGGCACCAAGATTTAATCACACACTTTTTCCCCCCAAAAGCATCTTGTATAGTCAGCTTTAGGAGAGTATGTTAATTTTAATTAATTTTCAATTAGTTCAAAAGCAGGAACATGAATAACTAAACAAAAATTTCCTATGGAACTAGCAAAAGCAGATGCTTATTTTACAATGTTAAAAGGCATATTTGTGCGTAGAGCTTTGGATTATCATCTGTGAGATCTGGTTTGTTTGCTTTGCAATAGGCCATCATCTAACTCTGAGACTGTGGATAAGGTCCTTGAATAGTGCGTATTTCATTTTCTTTATCTGTCGAATAGTGATGATATTTTACATACCTCTACAGAGTTTTCAAGGAAAATCAAGTCTGATAATATATGAGAAAATGCCTAAGGAAGTATTATGCAATGCACAAATATTTGTTATCACACAGACCCTTTCGTGCACACAGAGCATTGTGCTATATCTTATAGAGAAGTCACTCAGGCAGACAAAATCATCAGGGCTGCTCAAGCTCCATAGTTCAGTTATGATCCGCCAAAGACCAAAGAATAGCTTGCAAATTTTTTGGATTCTCTTGATGCTAAGTAACTCAGGATCGTGAAAGAGAAAAAACTAGTTGAACTAGTTAAGTGCTTTAGTAGAGGTGAACAAGAGAAATGACTCAAGATATACAATGAATACTGACTATAATAGTATCCCTTGCCTTCATGGAGTTTAGAGTTTAGCTGATTTACGTGTATAAAAGTTAAAATTTTATCTTTCACTAAAATATCCTCCAACTGCAAATTTATAAATTCAAGAGTTCTCGCTCTCCATATTCTCCTAGCCTTTGTGTCTTCTCCTTCCAACTGTGGCAATCACACATAAAACACTTGTTCTGACCCCACTGAGATTGCCTGTACCTTTAATCCCTATACTTCTCCTTCTCTGTCAGCTCTATCTAAGACCTTTCTCTTCCTTCCCTATCAAACTTAGATTTCACATTAACCATTTGGACTCCCCCTTAAAATATTCTCAACTCATTTTAACTGTGGTATTTACAGTGTTTACGTCAAACTGCCTTCAGACTCACAAAAGATGGCCTGGGTCAATGGAGGAAACTGGAACATATTGGAATCCTCATCTTCGATCCCAGCTGAATCTTCAACACTTGCCCCACCCCTATCTTTCTATGTTTCCTTAGCTCTCGCATCCATTCCCCAAAGTAACAATTACCAACTTTCTTGTTCATTTCAAATCTATTCTATACACTCTGATCTTTCTCTACTACCACAATAGAAATAGACCACTTTAGAGGAGAATTATGTCAATGTTTGCTGTAATTCTACACATATAACTGTCTCTTTTGAACTGCCAAACATTGCTTCTTTACTGGCTGTTCCCGTTAATTTTTAAATATGACTGAGTGATGTCACCAAAATGGCCACATAAGACATCACTAGGGTGTCCCCCACCCTCCGTCCCTAACAACAATAATTTGGTATCCAGACAAAAGTGCCTACCTGTGAGCTTTAGAATCCAGACAGGAGATTGTGAGATCCCAGTGTAGTCCAAGACCCAGAAAAGCCATTTTTAGAAGGTGGGCCCACATCGGTGTCTGACTTTCTGACTATAGTTCCAGATATAAAAATAGAAACAGCTCCATACTCTTGAGAACTTGGCTACAGCCCCATATGACTTTGGGTCTGTTACCAGTACCATATGCCAAGGGACCTGAGAGGAGTCACACCCACCCATGCATCAGGTAATAGACAGAACTTGGTCCTGGCTGTAGACGCTGAATTGTCTTATGAACTGGCTCCAGCCTCTCTGGACCACTGTTCAGGAGTTTCTCAAGGTAAGGCCACCAGATTTGGTCAGACTGTAGATTCTGAAAGTGCCCTGTGATTGGGCTCCAGCCTGTCTAACCAGTCTGCAAACAGTCTTGCTGGCACAGGAATGCTTCATGAGAACTCTCGTCTGCATCCCCAGAGATCCTAAAGTGCCCTATACTGAGTTCCAAGCCCTCACAGCCAAAGTTCACAAGCATCCTGACAGCACTGAGACTAGCTAACGTCAGCTCCAGCCGCTCCATGGTTATGATCAGGGATCAGTCTAGTCTGCCCAGTGCTCTGGTGGGAGACACACTAAGTCATGCCTCAAGAGCCAGGTGTGCAGACCTCAAACTTGGCTATGGAATGTGAAACAGCCCTGGGGCTCAGTTCCAGCCCCTCTCAATCATGGTCCAGAGCAAGTGATGCTTTCCCAGGTACCCATCCAGTGACAAGGCAGCAGCCCCCCCCAGGGACTTGGTGAGAGCCACATCCACCACTCTGGGTAGAAGACCTGCTGTCTGAAGAGCAAACTGTGGACCCTGAAGTGGATTCTTGTCCCAGCACTGCCCTACTGAACAAGGTACTGGAGGCAGTCCCATCTACCCAGGGACCCAACAGAATCCATGCCTGCCCAAAACTCTGGTAAAGAGCCTTCCAACTGCAGACCCTACTACAGACCCAGCAACAGCCTCATAACTGCATCCAGCCCAGCATGATTGTGATTCTGGAGGTGATCACATCAGGCCGGGAAAAAGACAGGTGGTCTTTACCTTCTGAAACCATCTGTGAAGATTGGAAAATGTGTTTACTCATTTGAATGCACAGGCACCAAAGCGAGGCTACATGCAAAAGCCTTTCTAAGAGAGAATTTTATAGTGAAAAATGCCTATGTTAAGAAAAAGAAAGATCTACAACAAATAAACCTAACTTTACATCTGAAGGAACTAGAAAAGAAAGAATAAACTAAGCTCAAAGTTAGTAGAAGGAAGAAAATAATAAAGATTAGAGCAGAAATAAATGAAATAGAGACTAGACAGACAATAGAAAGTATCAATACAACTAAAAGTTAGTTTTTTGAAAAGATACACAAC
This sequence comes from Aethalodelphis obliquidens, assembly GCF_003676395.1. Lineage (NCBI taxonomy): Eukaryota > Metazoa > Chordata > Mammalia > Artiodactyla > Delphinidae > Aethalodelphis > Aethalodelphis obliquidens. Next base: position 10,855,589 of record NW_020837996.1, read on the forward strand.
ATTGCCAAATCTTTAGCTAGACTAACGAAGGAAAAAAAGAAGACTCAAATAAACAACATTATAAATAAAAAAGAAAACATTACCACTGATGCCACAGAAATGTGAAGGATCATAAGAGACAGCTGAACAATTACATGCCAGTAAACTTGCTAACCTATAAGAAATGGATAAATTCCTGGAAACATACAACCTACCAAGACTGAATCATGAAGAAATAGAAAATCTGAGAGAACAATAACCAGTAAAGAGATTGAAGCAGTAATCAAAAACCTCCAAACAAAGAAAAGCCCAGGACCAAATGGTTTCACTGGTGAACTCTACCAAACATTTAAAGAATTAGTTCCAATCCTTCTCAAACTCTTCCAAAAACTGAAGAGGAGGGAACATTCCCAAGCCCATTTTATGAATCCAACATTACCCTGATTCTAAGCCAGATAAGGACACTATCAGAAAACAAAACTATAGGCCCATATTCCTGATGAATACAGGCATAAGAATTCTAAAAAAATTCTAGCAAACTAAATTCAACAGCACATTAAAAGGATTATATACCATGATCAAGTGGGATTTACTCCTGGGATGAAAGGATGGTTCAACATACATAAATCAATTAATGTGATACACCACATTAATAGAATGAAGGATAAAAATCATATGATCCTTTTAATAGATGCAGAAAAAGCATTTACCAAAATTCAACATCCTTTCATGATAAAAGCTCTTGACAAATTGGGCATAGAAGGAACATAACATAATAAAGGTCATATATGATAAATCCAAATCTAACATCATATTCAACAATGAAAAGCTGAAAGCTTTCCCTCCAAGATCAGAAACAAGACAAGGGTGCCCACTCTCACCACTCCTATTCAGCATAGTATTGAAGTCCAAGCCAGAGCAATCAGGAAAGAAAAACAAATAAAAGGCATACAGATTGGAAAGAAGTAAAATTGTCTCTGTTTGCAGATGACATAATCTTATATATATAAGACCCCAAAGATTCCACCAAAAACTGTTAGAAATAATAAGTGGATTCAGTAAAGTTGCATTTCTATACACTAACAACAAAATATCTGAATGAGAAAGAAAATAATCCCAATTACAACAGCATCAACAACAATAAAATGCATAGGGATAGATTTAACCATGGAGGTGAAAGATCTATACACTGAAAACTTTTTGACATTGGGGAAAGAAATTGAAAACGACACAGATAAATGAAAAGAATCCCATGTTTATAGACTGGAAATATTAATATTGTTAAAATGTCCATACTACCCAAAGCCATTTACATTTTCAATGTAATCTCTATTAAAAGCCTAATGGCATTTTTCACAGAAACCAAAAATATGATCCTAAAATTCATATGATACCACAAAAGATCCTGAATAGCAAAAGCAATCTTGAGAAGAAGAAGAAAAAAGCTGACTTCAAAGTATACTACAAAGCTACAGTAATCAAAACAGTAGGGCACTGCCCCCCCCACACACACACGTCAACAGAAGAGACAGCCCAGAAATAAACATACATATATACAGTCAAGTCATATTTGACAAGCAAACCAAGAATACTCAGCTGGCAAAAGATAATTTTTCAATAAATCCTGCTCAGAAAACTGAATATTAACAAGCAAAACAATAAAATTGGACCCCATCTTAAACCACCCACAAAAATTAACTAGAAAAGGATTAAAGATTTAAAGGTAAGACATAAAACTCCTAGAACTCTTGGTCTTGGCAGTAATTTTTTTGGCTATAACACAAAAAGCACAGTCAACAAAAGCAAAAATGAACAGGTGGAATTACATTAAACTAAAAAGCTTCTGCACAGCAAAAGAAAGAATCAACAGAATAAAGTGACAACCTATGGAATGGGAGAAAATATTTGCAAACCATATATCAAACAAGGGGTTATTATCCAAATGTATAAGAAACTCAGACAATTTCATAGCAAAAAATGAAATAATCTGACTTTAAAATGAGCAAGGACCTGAATAGACATTTTTCCAAAGAAGACATCCAAATTGCCAACAGGTACATAAAAAGATTCTTAACATCACTAATTATCAAGGAAATACAAATCAAGGCCACAATGAGGTATCACCTCACACCTGTTAGTATGGCTATAATGAAAACAAGAAGATATAACAACTGTTGGCAAGGATGTGGAGAAAAGGGAACCTTAGTGCCCTGCTGATGGGAAGGTAAATTGGTGCAGCCATTATGGGGAAGAAATTAAAAATAAACTATCATATGATCTAGAAATCCTACTTCTGGGCATATATATGAAGGAAATAAAATCACTATCTCAAGTAAATATCTGTACTGCCCCCACGTTCATTGCAGCATTATTCACAATAGTCAAGACATGCAAAAATTTTAAGTTGGATGAATGGATAAAGAAAGTGTTGTAATATATACAATGGAACATCAGTCAGCCATAAAAAAAAAGAAGAAATTTTACCTTTTGGATTTGGATGGACCTATAATGTTAAATAAAATAAGTTAGAGAAAGACACGTATGATCTCACTTATAGGTGGAATCTTAAAAAAAAAAAAGCCACACTTACAGATACAGAGAATAGAATGATGATTGCTAGGGCTTGGAAGATAGGGAGATGTTGAAAGGATACAAACTTACAGTTATAAAATGAATAAGTTCTGGGAATCTAATGTACAGTATAGTTAACAGTACTGCATTTGTTACTTGAAAGTTGCTAAGAGAGTAGAACTCAAATGTTCTCACCACCCACACACAAATTGTAATTATGTAATGATCTGTTATCTAAGCTTTTTGTGATAATCATTTCTCAGTATATAAGTGTGTCCAATCATCATGTTGCATGCCGTAAACTTATACAATGTTATATGTGAATTATATCTCAATAAAACTGGAAGAAGTATTTAAACACAATTAAGTTAAATTCATCTTGAGTTTAAAAAAAAAAGTTCTCTTGACTATATGACCCTACAACTATGGCTTTATCTCTACAGAATGACCTCACAACTATGCAAAGTGAATCTCTGCCAAAGTCATCAATATCTTGGTTCCAAAAGCCTTTAGACACTTTCACTATTTATCTTACCCGACATCTTAGTACCACTGCAAAATGTTGGCCACTTGCTCCTTCACTAAACACTCATCTATTTGCTTCTGTAATACCCTCCTCTTCTGTGTTTTTTTCCTACCTTCTGCATCACAAATGTTCTTGACTCCCCCACCCCCAACCAATCCCACTGCCCTGAAGTGGACTCGCTCACGTATACTCCCTGTCAGTGTTCAGTACTACCCTCTAGTCATCTAATATATATGTCTTCACTTTCCCACAGCTCTTCCCTCTCCCTCATTCCTCAAACCAATCAATCACCAGGTTGACTTAATTTTACTCAATAAATATTATTGGATCCAAATCTGTCCAGTCTTCTCCAGACCCACTTATACTTCTCCAATTCAGTCAGTCACTCATTCAACAAAACTCTTTTGAAAGGCTCACTGCAAGCCAAGCATTGTGCTGTAAGCATTAGGGAAACATTGCTGATCAAACCAAACATTATTTGAGCCTTCATAGAGACTCTGTCACCTTTTCTGAATTATTGCAGTAGCCTCGTAATTTGTCTCTTTTTCTCCAGGCATGTCAGCTTTCAAATCTTTTCTTTTTTAATACTGAGACCAGATCATTGTTTTCCTAACATGAAATTTCAGCTATGATACTCCTCATAACTAAACCTTTCAGTTGCTCCCTAATGCTCTTAAGAAAAATTCTAGGCTAGGCTCCTTAATCTAACCTACAACACCCAGAATGATTTGGTCCCAGCTCGTATTTCTGGACCTATGTCACTAACACTCCCTCCACAGTTTCCCTATTAACTTGGACAATATAGTCCAGCCATACTTTCAATTTCTGTAAGTCACAATGCTATTTCTTAACCAACGGTGTGCAGATTTACCTGCGACAATTTTAAAAGTTTAGGTACCTATATGAATGCCTAACCCCAGATATATAAAATCAGAATTTGTGAGGCAGACACCAGTTATAGGTTTTTAAAAATTCTCAACATATTTTGATATTCATTCCTGGTTAAGAAACACCGCGTGCGCATGCGCGCACGCACGCGTGCACGCACACACACACACACACACACACAAGAAAAGTGTACTTGATCAGTGATTTTCTTAGTGTGATCCCTGAACCAGAAGCATCAGCATCACTTGGACACTTGATAAAAGCACCAATTCTTGGACCACACCCAAGATATACTGAATCAGAAACTACTGGGTAGTGGGGTCCAGCAATTTGCATTTTCCCAAGCCCTTTAGGTGTTTTTGATACAAACTAATATTTGAGGACCACTGCCTTAGGTTAATCTTATGATAAGGATGTATTCCTCACCCTACATTATTCATGCAGAGCATAATTTGGTATTTGATTATAGAAGCCTTCCCCTGTGAGACCAGGCTATGGTCTCAGAATCCATCTCAATAGAGAGATACAAAAAGTTCTGGTAATCAGTCACAGTTATACCTTGAGTTGAAATATCTCTGTGATTCTTACTATAATTTCCTATAGGATTCATACTACTTCTCAGTGCACAGGAAATTGTTTAGGACATAGGCCTGCGCAATGGAGGAGAGAGGGGTGGGCAGGAAGATATGAACTTTAAGATACCCTTGAGAAAAGAAAGAAGAAAAGAAACGGTATGAAGGAAAGATTCTCTAAATGTAGGGAAAAGTGTTGGAGGCGACAGTTGAGGGGAAACCAGGTAAAGGGGAATTTTAACAGGGCAAAATAGAATGGACTGGAGACCAGAATGGAGAGAGTTTTAGATACTCTAACTTTTAAATACAATATTAATTTATATTCACAAACTGTATTGAGCCCTGTAACTGAGGGCTTAGAGCTTGGTTTTGATATTGTATAATGGCAGAAATTTTCCTAACTGCTCTTTATTGAATGGGAAAGGGGAGGCAAATCAATACTTTCAAAGTAGTTAAATTTAAGGCACTATTTCCAAATAGGCTAAATTTAAGAAATTAAAGACAATTTTGAGAATTTTTGAGTTTTTAAAATGTCACTGTAATGAGTTTAATACAGTTCATTCTAAGGCCTTTCAGCCCCACTTATTTTATTGCCATTAGAAAGTCTTTTTCTTTGATAAATGGTATTACCTATGAGCTACTAAATGCTTCCCTTTTTTTGAGAGGAACAGAACATTTTATGGGAACAGGGCAATTTTTACGTATCCAAAACATTATACGTTTGAAACCTCAATAGGTTCAAAGAAGTTTACAAACAGGAGTAACCAGAGAGCTTTAAATGTGTTTATAATAGCCCCATTTAATAAATATCTCTTGTATTGTCCATTATTTTACAAATATCTTGAAAGCTTGAATGGTCTCATTTGAATGTATGTTTCCAAGCTAGAATTTGTGTAACTTTGCTGTCACCAATAGGTTTCTGTGTGAATTAAATGTTTTCATCTCAGTATGTTTTCATTTTATCTAACAGTTAAAAATCAAGGAATAAGCTATACTGTTATTTCTCTTACACTTGAGATGCTCTGTAGAGCGCAATTAAGCATTAACATATTGCATCTGGAAAAGTGATTATTATTTTTTGATTTGCTTGAAGAGGATACTGCGGACATACATCAGCCAAAGTGCCATTGTATATTTTTCTCTAGCAGCAGATTTATTTGTCCATTAAATGTAGAAAGATCATCAATATCCACTACATGGCTTCAATTAACTGAACATTTTGTCAACCACCACTATTCCCCAGCTGCCAGATAAACCATATGAAATAATAGAGAACCTGTCCTGTTTTCTCATCTTCCTTCTCAATTAAACAAAAGAAAATGGAATGACAAGAGGACATTAAATCTAAGCCTGCCTTTTAGTTGGCATCTGCTCTTCTACAGACAATTTATAAAAAGTTATATAATGGAAGAACCAGTATAAAGGCAAGAACACAAAGGTATTAAAAATATTTCATTCCCCCACCTCATTTCATTCTCAATGACCTTGGTTCTTGTGCTTCCCATAAAGTCTCATCATCACCAAGGCATAAAAGAGAAGGATTCAGCAAGAAAGCAATACCCAAGAAAACTACTAGTCAACCACAAAATAACACAAATATTTTGTTAATGTAATTCCGTATTACAACAGAACCCCTTGTTATTTTCATTTCTAAAAAATTCAGGCAGTTTTATTACTGTCAATTGAGTATGATTTCTCAAGGTTTCATTAAACCTAAAATATCCCAGATGGAAACAGAGTGTATTTAATTGAGGTTCATCTTTTTTTAATAAAGAATGTGTAAGCGGGCTTCCCTGCTGGCGCAGTGGTTCAGAGTTCGCCTGCCAATGCAGGGGACACGGGTTTGTGCCCCGGTCCGGGAGGATCCCACATGCCGTGGAGCGGCTGGGCCCGTGAGCCATGGCCGCTGAGCCTGTGCGTCTGGAGCCTGTGCTCCGCAACGGGAGAGGCCACAGCAGTGAGAGGCCCGCGTACCGCAAAAAAAAAAAAGAATGCATAAGAATTTAGGATCACATACATGACAGCATGAAGGTAAGAACACATATTATGTTCATTATATTATATTCAAGTTGTAGGCCATATGTACAGATGGATTTTGATTATCTAAAAGAACTCTATTTTTTGTGCTCATATTCATGTATTCAACCTCCTACAAAATGTTTGGTAAAGTGATGGACAACTGGGATACAGATCTCCACTCTAACGCAAATGTCTAGTTGAATGTGTGTGAAGACAAAGCAAATATTTATAATATAGTGTGACAAGTCCAATAATAGATGTGTGTGTTTGTGTTTGCGTGTGTGTGTGTGTGTGAGAGAGAGAGAGAGAGAGAGAGAGAGAGAGAGAAACAGAGGGAGACTGATTATGAATTTGGGAATAAAAAGGAAGAGAATCTAGGCATCAGGGACTGGTAATGGAAGACTTCCTAGAGAAAAAGCTAATTTGAGTTGAGTTTCCCAGAATTTGGTTAGGACACTCCAGGATGAAAGAGCATTTTGGATTAAGACATGAGGATATTTCCTTGTTTATAATTTTTGCCTTAATTGAGCATCTACAAGTGAAGCCTTTATGCTATGTGCTTTAAGGAGGACACTTCCTTTACTTCTCCCAACCAACTGTGAGACATTTACTATTATCATCTTTATATAAAAAAAGTAAACAATTTGTCCAAAGTCAACCACACTGGATTTTATATCAGACAGTCTGATTCCAGAGCTCATATGGTACAGCTGCCAAGACAGCATGGGACTTCTAGGAACATACTAGAATCTGGTATCTGATAGTGGAGGGAGCTACAAGAGATACCACAAAATCAGAAACGCAAGTGTGAAAGAGATGGTCTTTTATGTGAAAATACATGTTTGGACTTTATCCTATTGACTATGTGGTACAATTACAGGATTTATGGAAAGGATAGAATTATGTATTACTTTTATGATAGCTAGTTATTTATTAGTTTTATAGTATTCAGTACGGACAATAGGGGAAGTAATGATTAAAGTTAAGAAGTAAGAAACTATGGCAACATTTCAAGCAGGAGATGATAACTTGAACTGAGAGGGAGTTGAAGAAAAGTGGAAAAATTCAGGAGACACTGAAAAGGAAGAAGCCGCAGGGCTTTTTTTGATGGATTAGATGTGTGGAGAAGGGGAGAAAAAGGCGAAATCTATAGTGACTCTTACCTTTCTAGCTTGAGTAATAAAATTTCGATTGTACTGACTTCTGCTGATAGAAAATATAGAAAGAAGACACATTTAGGGATAACATGAGGAAAATGATGGATCCTCTTTGGGGAACAATGTGGGTGGTATACGTACAGAGAATATCATGGCAATTGACTAGAAGGATCTTAGATGCAGAGAGAGGTTGGAGCCAAATATGCATGCATGTGTAACAAATTCACAGGCTATGGAAGTTGTGGCAATTGGCAAGATCAGTCAAGGGAGTAGGTAGAAATGGAACATAAAGTGGCCCAGACATCAAGAAAAATAGGATCCCATGAGAGAGGCTGCAAAGAGACACCAGTGAAGAGAGACATAAGCAGAAAAATATGTGGAAGAGGTAATTCTGGAGAATAGGCAATATTATCAGAGACACTAAAGAGAGTGTAAGTTAGATGTATCTACCAAATGTGGCCCTAGAAGGAGAAAATTTGGTCGAGTTGTATGGAGAAGTTAGAGTACAGTTAGAGGAGAAAGATATTTGAGTGCCTAGAAAATAGAAGGCATGAAGTGATACGCCATGAGGTCCAGGTGGGCTAGGGAAGAAATTTAATTTAAAAAAGAAAAAAAAAATTAAAAACAACAAAGAAAGCTAGGTGGGGCCTAAGAACTGGAGGTTGTGATGAATTTAAAGAGTTGAAGTATTATCATCAAGGTTCTGAGGAAACTGTAAGACTGACAGGTTATGGTGAAAAAAAGGTGCCACTAACCTTTAACATTCCAGAGATGAGACATTTCTAAGCAATTATACTATCTAGGCATTTGGCCTAGAGAGAATGGAAATGAAGGTCACTGGAAGAGAAATGGTGAGAAATTTGGGTAGGTGGCCGTATAAATGTTTGAAGTACCTGAGGTAGCTGACAGCAGTTGGAGTAGAAGGGGAGACTGAGGAAGGAGCCAATTCACAAAATACATAAGGTTTGGGGAGCAGAGGGAAGTAAGAGACCAGCCAGGTGGCACGTGCCTCATCTGAGAATGGCTTTCTCAGAAGGGTGAATAAATACTAGTTCGGCCGTGGAAATGGGGAATTAAAGAAGGTCAACATTGCCTACCAGCTCCAAGATATGCAGAATGTGAAAAATCAAGGTGTCTTCACTACAAAGAGCAGCAGAGTAGAAATTAATTTCCTCCTATAAGCCCCTGGTGAACCACAAACTCATCTCATAGCAACCTGGACTTCCTCCTACATAACATTTACTGTACTTATGACAACAAGAGCATATTTGTCTTTATCATATTTCACTTAAATCAGAGTGCAGGATTTTATCTATCACCCCATTCATCGTTATGTTCAACCCTGCACCTTCCACAGAATGTAACTCAGAGCTATGGACATAATATCCTTCTAACAAGTACTGTGTGAAAGAAGGAATGGACATATACTGATCAGAAATGCACCCATGTCTTTCCAAATGGCTAACATAACAACAACAACAAAATCGGTATGTCTCCTCTATAAGATATTAACACATTTGCACTGTTTCTTGTGTCATCAGTAAACAAGCTAGCTAGGGCTTTGTTTATTCCAGCCTAGACGATGATCCAACTCAACTACGTATTTTGACCAAATTAATTGGTTATATGGCCATAACTCTACTTCAGTTTATGTTGTGCATAAAGAGGCACAGAGATGAAGAAATCAAACCAATTGACTTTTAAAATCTAGACACCAAAACCACATTTATAAAAAGAAAAAAAATTGGGGGTAATATCACCAAAGAAGCATTACGCATTCTGGTTTTAACTTCAGCCTTCCTTTACTCTGTCTCACTTTTATATTTCTTGATGATACTTCCACTTGCAGTTTCAGAATCTGAAATTACAACACCAGGGACAGCATCTAAATTTTGAACACTCAGAGTGACTGCTGTAGTGAGCAAGGCTACAGGTTCAGTCACTGTTTCAGTTAAAGGATCAATATTTGTATCTTGCCCAAAGTCTGCAGTCTTTCCTTGACAATAACTTCCACCACTCCCTTGAGGAATAACCTGTAAATGTCTGCAATTTTCTATCTAAAGTCCTCCTTTCTCTCTCACTATCCATTGTCTTGGCAAAATACTTTTCTTTCTCACACTTCAGAGACCTCCCTTGTTACTCCCTTATCCAATTTGGCATTAGCACTGCTATTGGATAGGATATCTGCAATTGGTAGAAGCTGATCTCAAAGAGGTCAGATGGTCAAATTGGTATTTAGGTTTTTAAAAATTTATTTCCTATAAAGAGAATTAAAACTGTCCGAAATAGAGCCAGTTGCCAAGTGCAGAATGCCAATATGGGATAATATTTGATTAGTATTCTTTACTAGCATCAGTTTTATGAAGCCAAATCTAGTCGTTGAAATAGTCGATCTTTCTTATCAAAATTAGCAGATCACATAAGTAAAAGATAGGATTTAATTCCTTTGATAAACTGGAGCTCATAAAAAGGGCTGACACCTGCTTTAAAGTTTATAAAGGCTTTTAAAAATATTATATAAAGATAAATGTCATGGGCCTGTTTTTATCAGGGACCCTATAATATTTTCATGATGTATATGGTCAGACTTCCATAACCACAGATGCAGAGCCCACGAATACCAAGGACTGACTTAACTACACCATTTTACGTAAGGGATTTGAGCATCTGCCGGTTTTGGTATCTGTGGGGCTCCTGGAACCAACCACTCCTGATACCCAGGGATGACTGTACATTTAGTTTGATCTTTTATTTGAAATACTGAGGGCTTGCAAGGAAGTGGAATCATCAGGAGAAGACAGCACGTGGTAGCAGAAAACAAATGGGATTAGGAGATTATATTCTTAGATTCTAGCCCTACTCTTTTTCTGCCTGTTTGACCTTACACAAGCTATTTCCCATATTTATTTCTTCATTTTTAAAATGAGAGATATAAGTCATATCCTTCTAAGTGTACTTCCCATTCTGTAACTCAAATGAAATTATGCAAAATATTACTATAGTGTTAGCTAGATCGCATAGCTAATGCTTCTCTAATTACCTAGCAAGATCTGTCTTTCAAATATTTTACCCCAAATGTTTTTCCAAGATGTATCAACTTCTAATCATTTTAAAGAATAATCTATGGAAAGATGTTGAGAAACACATTTAAGCCTTGCTATATATTGCATTACTTGTCTTTTCATAGAAACCTTGTCAAAATGCAAGATGCTAAAACTCTTTATTACGTAACAGATTTTTTCTCAAATAACATCATCAAGTATAAGCCAAACAATGAAAGTTTCTACCAATACATTCAGTGTTCAACCTGAAGGTAGACATCTTCCAAGTGTTCTGTCAAGGTCAAAATCAGGAAACTGTTTTAGCTATCATGAATGCTGTCACTGTATTTTCAGGCATGTATCACACTATGAAATTAGCTATTTAAAAGAAAATCTATGTCAGTCTCCATATTCATATTATTATTAATTGAGTGACAATGAATGAACCCACATACAGTTATTTCATGTAACACACACCTTGGGGAAGAAAATACATGCTTGCATTATTTGAATTTTTAACTCCACTATTTGGCAATATGCTCAAAAATTTATCTTTGGGATGGTGAGGGAGAAACAAATGCATGAATGAGTGAGTGAGCAGGTGAGTGATTGAGGAGATAAAAGACTGTCAGCCAGGATTATGTTAAGTGTGTCTCATGCCTTATTTCCTTTGATCTTCACAAAACTCAATAAGGTACCTATTATTATTATCACTCCCAGTAAAAGCAGACTTAGAAATAAGTACCTTGCTCAAGGTCACAGAAGAAGCCCAATTCCAGAGGCCATACACATGACAGCTAAGCTGCCACGTCCACATTATCAGATATTTGTGGGCATTCAGTTACATAGCATATGTTAGTACAGTGTGTGTCACATGACTAGACCATGGTATGAAACACAATAGGTAGCAGTGAAGAGTGTAGGGTTCACACCTACCTCTGCTACTTACTAGCTGTGAGACCATGGTCAAATCACTTAACATCTTTGTGTCCTGGTATGCATTTATGATAATAAAAGTACCAATTTCATATTGTTGTTGTAAGGATTAAACAGATCAGTACATGTAAAGTCCTTAGAACAATGCCTAACCCACAGGAGAAACTGCTATTACTATTATTATTGCAAATGTAAGCTAATACCATTTCCATATTTAAAAATAACATATTTTGTACAGCACTCCAGAAATGACAAAGAATCTACTCAGAAAATCTTTGCTTCTCACATTACTAAAATCATTATTCCTATTCTGCCAATGAGGAATCTAAGAGTCAGAAACATAAAGTAATTTTTCAAAGTCACATGGGTAGGCAGTGCCTCAAACTCAAGCCCTCATACCTGAAGTCATTTAATACATTATATGTCCTTATTGCTTTGGCTAGGAATCTAAACTAGGTCACTATCTTGGAAGGTGAGAATTTTACCACAAATCCTTACCTCTAAAGTCTTTTGGAAGGAAATATGGGTACCAGCTTGATATGAGCAAATAAATAAATAAGCAAACCAATCAGTCAATCTAAAGAGTTAGATTCAGAATTCCACTTCTCTTCTAGAAATCAAAGAGCAATTAGGAGAGTGGAGTAAGCGTAGGTTAAACTATGGACCTCCGGACAAATCCAGCCAGCCAACTAGTTTTATATAGCCTGTGAGCTGCGAATCGTTCTTACGTTTTAAATGGTTGGGAGAAAAAAAGTAAAAGAAGACTATCTTGTGCCATGTAAAAATTATAAAAAATTCAAAAATTCATTATCCATAAATAAACTTATTGGAAGACAGCCACGTCTGTTAGTCTACATAGTGTCTGCGGCTGTTTTGTGCTACAATGACAGAGCTGGATCTGAGACAGAAACTGTGTGGCCCACAAAGTCCAAAACATTTACTATCTGGCTCTTTACAGAAAGAGTTGACTGCTATCCTTCCCTCTGCATCCTAGTGTTGGTGGTACTAGACTGCTGAGAAGAAACTATTTGTACGAAAATGATGCTGAAACAAATGTCCTCTGACCTCCCCCCAACCATACACCCAGCAAATGCCCTACAATAATGGTTGTCAACGCTATGCTGTGTCTCCAAATAATAGTACCTGGAGTTATTGGAATACAATGTTGACATATTCACCTTTTGATTACAGATCTTTACACTCTACCTGTTATTAAGAAGTTCTCATGTAAAAGGCTGCCAAAAACCAATCCAGTCTCCTTTCACAGAGAATATAGAGTGGAGATAATGAATTGGGTTCAAATCTAAGGTCTGTATAGTTGAGCTGAAAAGTGAAGGTCCCCAGGCTGCCAAGCTCCTGTAGTGCACACTGAGTATGGTATCTCAAGACAGAGGAAAAGACTGGTGTGTCCTAGATAAAAGATAGCATCCTAACCCTAGACTCAAGTTGTAGAGCTCAGCTGACTTTCTGCTTGGAGGTTAAGACGCAGAATGATGACCACTTGTTCAGAGCCCTGGGAATGATAAGTGATTAGATTTGGTACCAGTTCAGACAACAGCGTTCTCTGGTTTAGCATTTCTAATGACCTTTTGAAACCATAAGCTCAACATTATTTCTTAATGAATTTCCTTTGTCCTATTTCAGGAGCCCTACTCCTTGGTTACACTTGGGTGACTCATAATTAGTTCTGCAATACTAACATAGATTACAATTTGAAAAAAGAAAGAGTGAAAACAAACATGCTTTCAATCACAGCAGTGGGGAAAAAAAGGAAATGTAACAAAATGTGTTGGTATTGTAAATTACCTGGTTTTATTACTTGTTCTCTTATTTATTTATTTATTTAAATTAAGATTCTAGGTCCTTTAATCCACGCTTATTCTTTCAATGACATTCTATTCTCTAAGTTTTGAAACTGATTTTTAAAAATATTCTTTAATGTTTACAGAAGTTTGCTTAGATAAGCCACGCTGGCCATTAAACTTGATTTTCAAGTAAACAGCATAGTGATTGCTGCATGGCACGTCTAAGAGTCAAAGAACTGAGTATCACGGAGCATTCATGGTAGATCTGAATTAGGTTAAGATCACAGGATTTGGGGACTGACAAACCTCAGCTGGAAGCCTGTCCAGCTACTCAATAACTTGTAATCTCAAGTAATTACTGCAACTCTCTAAGCCTTGGTGTCCAAGAATCTGTCCTCATATCTGTGATCAGAATGAAATCTAGTAATTCATGTAAAGTGTCCAGCACAGAAGTGCTCATATTATTACTCTATTATAATGCAGTCTGACAATCCTGTACCCCATTGACCCAATGCCCAGTGCCAAATATATGTGTGTTCCATAGTGTCTGAGAGCTTTTTGGCTGTAAGTCTCTACCTAAACTCACCATGTGCATTCAAAGATGATCTTGCTTCATATAGCTTAAAGTATCAAAATTCTTATATTGTTCTTCAACTATTAAGTGTCTCTCCTTAGTCCAACCCTGTCTCCTGGAGCTACACAAAATCAATCTGTTCTATGATCATCCACATAAGTTTCCTCCTCAAACTAATTAACCCAAATTCCGTCAACCATTTCTCATATCTTATCAGTGGTTCCCAACCCTGGCTGCATATAAAAGTCATCTGAGAACTTTTAAAAAAATTCTGATGCAGAGGAAACTCACCAGAAAAGTTCAATTGGAATCTCTGGGGGTTGGGCCCAGGAATTGGTATTTTTAGAAGCTCTATGGGTAATTCTGAATGCACAGCCAGGGTTGAGAACCACTGTAGGTAAATACTTTCAATTTTTTTTCATTATGTTGATTACTTTATTCCTAAAGAACTGCCTGAATTATTGCGCTCAGATAAACATTGTACTTTTTTTTTTTTTTTTTAATGTCGGTTCATTGGTTTGTTTATTTATTTATTTTTGCTGTGTTGGGTCTTCGTTTCTGTGCGAGGGCTTTCTCCAGTTGCAGCGAGCGGGGGCCACTCTTCATCGTGGTGCGCGGGCCTCTCACTGTTGCGGCCTCTCTTGTTGCGGAGCACAGGCTCCAGACGCGCAGGCTCAGTAGTTGTGTCTCACGGGCCTAGTTGCTCCGCGGCATGTGGGATCCTCCCAGACCAAGGCTCGAACCCGTGTCCCCTGCATTGGCAGGCGGACTCTCAACCACTGCGCCACAAGGGAAGCCCAACATTGTCCTCTTGAATGTAACCTGAGCAGGATCACCATCACCTCCCCTTTCCTTAATGAAAGAAAATTGTATGCCTTATTCAAGCCAACATAGTTCAGTGCTCCTCAAACATTACTACACATAAGAATAACTTGGGGGGCTTCCCTGGTGGCGCAGTGGTTGGGAGTCCGCCTGCCGATGCAGGGGACACGGGTTCGTGCCCCGGTCTGGGAGGGTCCCACGTGCCGTGGAGCGGCTGGGCCCGTGAGCCATGGCCGCTGAGCCTGCGCATCGGGAGCCTGTGCTCCGTGATGGGAGAAGCCACGGCGGTGGGGGGCCCGCGTACTGCAAAAAAAAGAATAACTTGGGGATTTTGTTCAATTGTAGATCATGACTCAGAATAACTGGATGGAATTAAAGATTTGCACTTCCAGGAAGACCCCAGGTAATGCTGATATTGCCGCTCATGAACCATACTTTAAGTAGTAGAGGTCCACCTGCTGATAAAATCACATTAAAGTGATATGCCAGTACTGAGAGACAGAGAGAGAGAGAGAGCATGAGCAAACACTGTCTTGGTCACATCATTAGTCATTCCATTGAATCTTTTATAATCTGTATGTATTTGGTGAGTTTGCAAGTTGGTTGGCAAGCCGTCTATCTCAAATATTGGCTATTTCCTCAGATGTTCTGCTTGGTGCCTGGTTTGGAAACCAACATCCATTTGTCTTTGTGGAAGCTAGGATGGTGAATTTAGTTAGCAGAAGGGATTCACAGAAATATGAGTATCGTACTTTCAAGTTTCTAAGAAAGAAAAGTTGCTAAAACAGTTATATAATTTGAACAAATAAACACCCTCTCTGAGTACAAGGATCATGCCCTTCTCTAGTAATGTCTCTTGAGACATTTATCTTCAACATGATGGACATAAAGAAGATGCTACATGAATACTGACTTATTAACTAACTGATGAGACACACTCACTGGACAATAAAACATGCTTTTTACATCCATAGAATAACTAAAGAGGGAGACACTATGCCAAAAATGATGAACTGCATGGCATAAACAGTGAATATAATTTGACTAATAAATGGGAAAATTGAAAGGGGCTGAAACAAGGCACTGAAGGAGCAATAATCTGTAGAAAGGTAGAGAAAGAGGGCAGAGAAAAGACATTTCAACGTTTACTATGGATAGTTTTACATCCAGAGTCAACATCATGCTTGACTTGGGATATCTAATGAGATTGCAGACCTAAATGGTGTACTTGTAGGACCTTCTGTCACATAATGTCAGGGTTAATATATTGAGCCAAGGAACATGTGAGTTATATTACAACTGCAAGGGAATAAAAATTAAAACCCCTTCATGTGGAAATAGACATAATCGTGCTACATTTCCCTGTAGAAGAGCATACAGTCGCAATTTTTCTTCATATAATAGTACATTAGTTTTAATTCTTATTAATAAGATAAAAGAGTCATTAACACTATTAAAAATCTAATTATGTTAGCAATTTTCCTTCATGTCATATTTGAGCAGTTAAGTATTGGTATTTGTTTTTCCTAATGGGATTCAAAAGTCTAATTAATAGGCTTTCTTTTGTGGTTAAGTGGAATGAATCCCTATGAGAAGCAAGCCATGTTAGTATCTACAGGCAGCTTATTTCTCATATATTACACTACCAGGCCATCTGTCCCTCTGTGGTATAAATAACTAGATACGAATTATGAGATTATTCTATGAAACTGAACAATGCTTTTCACGACATGTGATGTTACAGCTACTATGTTCTAAGAACTTTGATATACTATTTACTAGACAAAAAGCGTGGAAAAGGAGTATGCAGTAGATTATTACTTAAGGATATTTGTGGAAACTGAAGATAGCATATTGAATGGCTAAGATGCTTTTTCTGCTTGAGCTGGTATTATTTTGGGAAAGTGCACATCCAGGTAACTAATAAAGAGCCAAGAGTTGGGTTTCTTAACTCCAGTCTTGTTTAATTAACCTAAGGTTAATGTCTTAACGCCTCTTTATTCCTTGGTAGTATGCTAGTGTGTGTGTGTGTGTGTGTGTGTGTGTGTGTGTGTGTGTGTGTGTGTGTGTGTGTGTGTGTGTGTGTGTGTGTGTGTATTCTCACACACACATATATATTTGTATATATACACAATATCATATAGGTAATATACATAAAGTATACACTGCATATATGTGTAATATAATGTAATATATATTATAGTCTACAATATAATGTGACATATATGTATAGATAGATAGATACTAACATAATACCAAAGGATAAAGAATATTTATATAGACATCTGTTTCCTCGTAGTTATTATTAAAAATGTCCCTATGATATGCTCATAATTTATAACTAATCATGTAGTCACAGGAGTTAAACTATCATGTCTTTTTTTTTTTTCCCTTTCAGATTGTTAACTACGATTTTTTTAAAGTAAGACTTTCGTTTTTAGAGGAGTTTTAGGTTCACAGCAAGATTGTTGAGAGGGTACAGAGATTTTCCATATACTCCCTGCCCCACACATGCACAGCCTCCCCTCTTAACAACATCCCCACCAAAGTTATACATGTTATAATTTATGAACCTACATTGATACATCATAATCATCCAAGACCACAGTTCACATTATGGCTCACTCTTAGTGTTCTATATTCTATGGGTTTGGACAACAATGACATGTATCCATCATTATGGTATCATACAGAGTATTTTCACTGCCCTAAAAGTCATCTGTGCTCCACTTAATTCATCCGTCCTCACCTTCCAACGACTGGCAACTACTGATCTTTTCACTGTTTCCATACTTTTGCCTTTTTCAGAATGTTATATAATTGGAATCATACAGTATGTAGATTTTTCAGATTGGCTTCTTTTACTTTTTAACATGCACTTAAAGTTCCCCCATACTTTTTAAGGCTTGGTAGCTCATTTCTTTTTAGCGCCGAATAACATTCCATTGTCTGGATATATTACAGTTTATTTACTCATGCACGTATTGAAAGACATCTTGCTTACTTCCAAGTTTTGGAAACTATGAATAAACCTGGTAACAACATCTGTGTGCCGGCTTTTGTGTGGACATAAGTTTTCAGCTCTCTGGGAAAAATACCAAGAGGCACGACTGCTGGATTGTGTGGCAAAGAGTCTGCCTAAATTTTGTAAAGAACTACCAAACTGTCTTCCAAAGTGGCTGTACCATTTTTCATTTCCACCAGCAACTTACGAGAGTTTCTGTTGCTCCACATCCTAGCCAGCATTTGGTGTTGTCGGTCTTCTGGATTTTGGTCATTCTAAGAGATCTGTAGTAGTCTCTCCTTGTTGTTTTAATTCACATGCCCTGGTGACACACGATGTGGAACATCTTTTCATATGCTTATTTTCCATCAGCACATCCTCTTTGATGAGGTGTCTGTTAAGTTCTTTGGCCTATTTTAAATCAGGTTGTTTTCTTACTGTTGAGGTTCAAGAGTTATTCATATATCTTAGGTAACAAACCTTTATAAAATGTGTCTTCTGAAAATATTTTCTCACAGTCAAAGACATCTTGACAGTGTCTTTCACACAGAAGAAGCTTTTAATTTTAATTAAGTCTAGCTCATCACTTATTTCTTTCATGGATCATGTCTTTGTGTTTTTCTAAAAAGGCATTACCAAACTCAAGGTCATCTAGGTTTTCTCCTCTGTTATGTTCTATGGGTTTTATAGTTTTGCATTTATGTCAGTGATCCATTTTGAGTTAATTTTTGTGGAAGGTGTAATGTGTAATGTCTGTGTCTAGATTCCTTTTATTCCACACGGATGTCCAGTTGTTCCAGCACCATTTGTTGAAAAGACTATCTTTGCTCTATTGTATTGCCTTTGCTCCTGTGTCAAAGATCAGTTTACTCTATCTGTATGGTTTTATTTCTGGGTTCTACATTCTGTTCCATTGATCTATTTGTCTATTCTTTCACCAATACCACACTGATTTGCTTACTATACTTTCATATTAGTCCTGAAGTCAAGTAGTGTCAGTCCTCCAACTTTGTTCCCTCCTTCAATATTATGATGGCTATTCAGGGTCATTTGCTTCTCCATTAAACTTTAGAATCAGTTTGTCCATATTCACAAAATAACTTGCTGGGATTGCATTGAATCTATGTATCCTTTATTTTTCATTCTTTAATGAGACAGTGTTCCTCTATCCTAACTATGTGTATGCTAATTTTACTAGTCCTACTGAACTAAATTTAAGATTATGTGTAATTTGCTAACCTATTTTTAAAAATAAATGATTTAAAATAGACAAATTGCATTCAACCCAATGGATCTTTTTCGAGATAGGAAGGAAGAATGTGGCTTACATCTATTTTACATCTCAATCTGCTGTATAACGTTTACTTTTAAAAGCACTTCTCACCTTTACAGAAGTTTTTAAATTAAGGTTAAGTGAAGGATAAAATAATAGATTGAAGACACACCATCGTCTCTGTTCCCTCCCCAAAACTCAGTACAATGACAACAAATGGATTTTAATGCCTAATACCATAAAGATAATGGGAAAGGAGAAAGCAGTCCCAACAATTTGGGCACTAGAAGACAGGTAGATGGGTGGTAAGTAACACAAAATTAACAGATTATTAAGCTATCATGGAAGAAACCAAAGAAACCACTTATCCTTCACCACTGTAAAGGTTCAGGAATTGATTGTACTACAAACTCCTGGAGGTGGGGATGAAAGTGATTCCAAAATCAGAAAGCTGCTTATGAAGCAGTTAACTGCCAGACCTCTCCTACTCCAGTAGGAGACTAGAGGGTTACTCTCTTCAGAGGGTTAAAACGACACTAAATACTGGAGGGGTGGAGTATCATACTGAGAAAAGGGGCAGGAGGAGACCTGAAGTAAATGTTTACACACAGAATGTTAGATCTCCTAGCTTTTTTCTCACACACAACTTCCAGAATACTTCCGTTCTAGGGAGGAGTTAGAAGAGACTGCCCTGGGCAATTTAACGAATAAAGGGAAAATATGACAATACTGACATTTTGTGTTCACCACTATAACTGCCCAACCATATGACCTTAATAAGACCTCATTTGACAAATCATATTCAAATGTTCAGAGTCTCAAATCAGCTTCTCTGTTTCCCACTATTAAAATCAGCACAGTCAAGGATCAGCAGATATGAGGAGATTTCTGTGGTGAAATACAGAGAACAAAACAAGCACACAGTATGAAGGAAATGGAAACATGCCAAGAAATTTTAAAAATTAAAAACAGTCGTGTTTTCACAAAGGTAAGTAAATATATTTGTTAAATGTAACAATATCAGAGGGATGCTCATAAAATAAGGAACAGCTCTTAGAAATTACTATGATAGCAGAAATATCAGACTCAGTGGAAGTATAAATAGCAGAACAAAGAGATAAAGAGATGGAAAAAGAGTATAGAAAAGAGAAGAAAGTTAGAAAACTAGGGCAAGAGGCCCAATTTCTCTATACTTGGACTTCTGATCTCTGCAAAGAGAGAACAGAGAAAGGAGGGGAGGAAAATAAAAATAAGAACATTTCCCAGAACGAAAGGACTTGAGATTGTAAAGGTCCACTGAATAACCAGCATAATAAATAATAATATCCTGGCACCAACAACAGACACGCTAAAATATCATAACGAAATTTTAAAACACCAGGAACTGAGAGAAAATGCTCCAAACCTCCTTATGGAGAGAATAAACAGATTTCTGATAAAAGGAAGAATCAGAATGTCATCTGAGTTTTCAACAGCCATTTAGATGACAAAACCAGAATGCCTTCAAAATTCTAAAAGAAAAAGATATCCTAACCACAATTCTGGACCTGGCTCAACTAAAATTAAGTGTAGAGGCAGAAGAATGATTTCTAAAGGTACGCTATATCTTAAAAAAGAAGAAAAAAGAAGAACTAAAAGTACTCCCCATGAGATCATTCTCTGAAACCTACTAGAAAATGGGTGTCTCCAAGAAGGAATAATTCAAGAAAGAGGAAAGCAAGGAATCTAGGAAACAGAAGGTCCAACTCGAAAAGAGAAAAAGGGAATCAGTCCCCAGGATATCATGAATGAAAACACCCAGAGCTGAGTAGATGCCTAGAGAACAACCAATCCAGGTGGGTACACGTGAAGTCTCTAGGGGAAGCTGCTTTTACAGTAAGACAGGTAGATTATCTGATGCCTCCTTCCTTACTAGGAGAAAACTTAAACAACCGAGGAAAAGAATATGCAGTTGAATTTGTGATATGTTCACATAGAGCTAAGCAAATAACAGCAAACAATTAATTACAGGGAAACAAAAATATACCAGAAAGGGAAATTAATCATAAGACC
>NW_020837996.1:10876907-10895135 GCF_003676395.1 Aethalodelphis obliquidens
TGTGTGTGTGTGTGTGTGTGTGTGTGTGTGTGTGTGTGTGTGTGTGTGTGTGTGTGTGTGTGTGTGTGTGTGTGTGTGTGTGTGTGTGTGTGTGTGTGTGTGTGTGTGTGAGATTGCGTGTGTGTAGACCTGTGGGCAGAGTAGGCTAGAGAACAGGGAAAAACAGAAGGTGAAATGCTGATCTTCATTAGGGGAAAGTGGACAGATAATGTTTAAAACTAAAAAATGAAAACATAGCAGTATACATAAATTACTTAGAAATATGGAGGTAATAGCCAAAAGACTGAACTAAATGGGTTTAAAATAGTTACCTGAAGAGTAGGAAATAATTGAGGGGGTGGAGTGAAAGGACAGTTATTTGTCATAAAGTAGCTTGTGGAACAATTATATGCATATACTTGATAACATCATATGTATATTTAAATATCCTAAGTATATTCATATCCCTTGATAAAAACAGAAACTAATTTTTAATATCTAAAATTTTAATATCTAAAAATCAATAATAAAATTAGTTTCCTAAAGCCTGAAATGTGGTATGACCTCAGTAAATACTTTGATTTAAATAGCCTGGACAAAGCATCATTTAACTGAAGATACTGCATTAGAGCATCATATACACACAAGGATGACAAAATAATTTCTAAACTTAATGTCATCTTTGATCAAAGACAGTTGTTCAGAATGATGTGTCAAACAGGATTTTGAAACTGGATGTAGGATCAGTGGAAAAGAGTCCTATGATGAATTATGTCTGCCACGAGTAGAAGAGTGGAGAATGGCAGCATATAGATGAAGCACTTTCCAACCTTGGTTAATAGGGTGACAGTAAGGTCTAAGGGGTTTCTCCGGTTTTCATCATGTGGTTTTATCTTGATCAGCAGTTTTACACATGGAATGATCATATAATTTATCAAACAAGTGGAGATATTTTTGAAAGTAAAAATGAGGCAGGAGGGGTGGCTATTAATAATTATGCTGGGACAACAGGTAGGAATGAGGACTATTCTGGGAAAACCAGGACAGTCTCCATTTCTATCTGTTGCTCCAGCATATTTATATGGCCACCCTAAGTATCATCTATAATACTGAAGAGAAAATGGATCAGTTTGGTGCTAAAGTTATAGTTTAGGATTATTCTTAAATTGATGCTGAGGAGGTATTTGTAGGATATGAGAAAGCTAACGGCCCTAGCAATGGCATAATACAAGAGCTTGCAGGGCATGGATATACAACGGTGGCATTAAAGGCCACGTCTCTCTAAAATATATATATATATATATATTATATAAATTATATATATATAATTTTTTCAGTTTATTCATAATCATAAAACTAATAAGACCTCAAAAAGAAAATATTAAAATTTAACTTTGCAGTTTACTATCTAGCAAGACAAATGAAAATATTATAAAGGCTATGACATATTATTATTTCCATCTTGAAGCAGAGAAAAAGCTCTGAGACAGAAAAATGTGACTTTCTTTTGATCTGTTTCATTTTAGCTATTTTATCACTTGTTTTAACTATTATCTTCAGTTAATGGTTTCTCTATATTATAGTTTGTTGACTGACTAATTTTGGAATTTATGCTTATTGCTCCCTTTCTTTTGCTTTATCTCATTTATTTCCTAACTTCTTAAGTTAGATTTTTTATTTATCTTAATTATTTCTTGTGTTAGTATGTGCTTAGTGCTGTGACTTTTCATCTGAGCATGGCTTTGGCTATTTTTTGTATAAGAAGTTGGGAACTGTACGTCTTTATTTCAATAAATTACAACTAGAAATGAGAGTGAAAATATTTCTGTTTTAAGTCCTAGGAAGAGAAAAATACCTTCCTCTTGAGGAGATTAGCAAGGAGAATTAGCATGAGACTCATGGAATATGTGTTTATCTCATCTTTTGCCCTATCAGTGGTACTATTCAGATTAGATCACAGTTTATACATGTGACGAAACCTCTCAGAAACATTTGCCTTTTCTCTGATTTTAGGATCCAAGATAGTATCTCAACAGCATATGAGAAAAAGATCACAAAATGCTTTTTCTTAGAAACAAAGTATTTATAAAGTTCGTCCTGGCCTTTTATGTAACTTTGCTATATTAATTTAAAGTAAACAATTAGCCCATTGAAATAAAAATTTCCAAAAACTTTCATATAATGCTAACATAAATTTCACTTTTGCAAATATTCCCAAATATTTCACTTCAAGATGTAATTTTAATCTTTCAACAAAATGATTAGAAATAATTCAAATAGGCTTATATTTAACTATTTGTTAATAAAGCATCCAGTGACATTTTTATAACATAATATTTTGATACATAAATTATAATTTTAAAAGATAAAAATAAATTTATATAATAATTCTATATTTATCATTTAAACAATTGCAATTTTTTATATGACTTCTATTTTAATCATAAGCTTCTAAAAATACACAGAAAACAAGTTATTTCAGCTGACATGAGAGATTAAAAAGTAGACCTAATATTATAGCTACCAGTCATATAACAATAACTAGTTTTAAGCCCGTAATAATTACCTGATTTATTCTTCATCACACACTTCTGAGATACATATCATTTTTATTTCCACTTTATACAGAAGAAACTGAGACTCATACAGATTATATAACTTGGTCACAATCACAGAGATAATAAGTAGCAGAGCCAGGATTCAAACTCTTGTAGAATGACTTCCAGTTCATTCTCTTAATCTCTTGTCTAAAACTTAAGTCAATGAACCAGCAGAATACTGTAGAAAGCGTATGCACCTGGACAAGTGTTCTGCTCTGTTGGGCATGCTCAGCACTCAGCACCATGCTCTGCACTTAGTAACCCATGAATTGACACCTATTAAGTCAATAAACCAAGCACAAGGCCTGGAGTTGGAGGAAGAATCACACTTTACAGGAAAGACAACCTAAGGTCCTCCCAATTTATCCACTAATACTCCCAACAATAAAGAAGAGACCAGGTACATGCTCCTTGGATAAAAATCATCACCAATGAGAATCCTATAATTTTCATAATTTGGGACACAAATTTTTTAAATGGTAAATTTCACATTAAAGCAAGAGTTCTCTTTACAAATACAGGACAACAACCAACCTTCACTTCTGTACCAAATCTCAGTTATTTGATATCAGGATAAATTCGTTCTCAACTAGTGGCTGTTTTGCCTCTCCCCAACCAGAAGACCATTTGGCCATCTCTGGGGACATTTTGGCTTGTCACAACTTGGTCTGGGGTGAAAGTGCTGCTGGCGTCTAGGGGGCAGAGGACAGGGATGCTGCTAAACATTCTGTTAACACAGGGCAGCCCCTCAACAAAGAATTAGCCAGCCCAAACTGTCCGTAGTGCTGAGGTTGACAAATCATCAACTACATATGTGTGATTTTTAATTTTGATGAAACTCTGATTTTTATTAATATAAAAGACGAAAATAATAACTGACTTGTGAGGTTAAGCAATACCCTCCTCTTCTCCATCCCTGGCTCAGGCTTTAAGTCACTAACAAGAAGAAAAAAAGGGAAATAAAGAAATGAATTCCTCTACAGTGCTATTCTAGAACTCAGAGAACTTGAACCGATGAAAACTACTAAGACTGTTCACTGTTTGTCTTGACTATGACTCCCAACTCTCTTTCATTCTCTTCAGTCTCTCTGAGGATTTCTGAAGGAAAACACATACTCTGAGATCTGCCTTGTATGTTTTGCTTTTCCCTGTACCGTGCGACTCCTAGCATTCCTTCCTCTCTATCACAAACCATCTGGCTGTGCTTGCTTACTGCCAACACCTAAAGTCCCAACCAACACCCGTTGTACAGAGGAGGAAGGGGAGAAAGAGGGAAGAAGGGAGAGGGGGTGGAGGGGAAGACTCAAAAGGAGATACACTTCCCACATCTTTGGAGGTGCTCATTTTTGTTGTCTGGAGGGCTATTTATGCTCCCAGTAGGTACTGGAAGCATAATCACTGCAGAATAAGTAATATATTAGGGCTGGCTGTGAGCTGTGGGAACAGAAGTACAGTATTAATGTTACTCAGCTATTTTCTTAAATTATTTAAATGAAAAGGTCTGGACTATCCCACTCTCATTCACCACAGCTCTTGAGATTCTCCTTCGGTTCTGGATCTTTATCTCTGCACTTCTTCCACCAAAATACATCTGCTAGGCATTTTATTCTTTCAGTTAACTGTTCACATATATTTGAAACATTGAGAAGAATTTGCTGGCTTCCAACTTTGGCAAGCTAGATTATTTGGATCAACCAGTCCTCTAGAAACAAGAGCTAAAAATGTTTACTTTGGTACTGAGCAAAGCAGTAGAAAAGGAAAAAAGTGGGGGGGTGGTTAGGGGAGAAGTCTCTTAAAACTGTGGGCACAGACAGGACCTCATGGGACACTGTAGCCAAGATTATACATAGCTTGACACAGCCAAGGAACCACCACCACCATGGTTGTGGCCAGAGCAGTGCAAAGCCATTCTGGAGATATGCAGATACAGCATTAGCTTTGAGGAAATACCACAAATAATTTCCAAGGGCAATGACCATCAAGCAGTGTAAGATAATTAGATTTGAAGAAACAAGGCAACATGAATGAAAACCAGCAGAAACAACAGATAGCATAAAAGACACAATTTAGACAATGAAATTATCAGATATAGATTTGAACACCAAGCCTACCACATTTAAAGAAACAAATATTAGCAATTATAGTAAATTTGAATGGATAAATGCTCAGTTAAAAGATAACTACAAAATTTTAAAAATCCAAATTATATCTTTTTATTAAAACCGAATAAGTAAAATGACAGAAAAAAGGTACATCTTTTAAATAATAATCAAAAGAAACCTGGGGTGACTATACTAATAATGAACAAATATACATTTAAAAAAAATATCATCAGAGACAAAGAATTTCACCACATAATGATAAAAGTTTCAATTCACCAGGAAGATTTAAAATTTAGATTGACATGCCTCTGACAGCAAAATCTGGAGAATTTATAAAGCAAAAATTGGCAGACCTACAAATAAACAAATTTACAGTCACATTAAGAGATTTTAATATTCCTCTCTCAGTAACTGATAAAAGCAGCAGCAAAAGCTATGAGCAGAGATAGAGAAGATTTGATTACTATTCACACTCTTGATTTACACATAAATATACTGCTCCCAACAGCTGTAATTTTTAAGCACACATGTGATATATTTGTAAACCTATTATGTTGAAATAAAAGAACAAATCTCAAAAATTTGCAAAGGATTGAAATTCCACAAGCATAATCTCTAACCATCATAATTTCCTAACACAATGAAATTGTTAGAAATTAATTCAAAGATAACTAGAAATTTCTCACATGTTTGAAATTAAGAAGTGAACTACATAATCCACAAATCAAAGGAAAAATATAACGGAGCCTTAGAAAATATTTTGGATTTGAGGATAACAAAAATACTACATATCAATACATATGGGATGTAGCTAAAACTGTACTTTGAGAAAATGTACAGGCTTAAATACATATAATCGAAAAAAAGAAAGGCTGAACACTAAGTAATCAAACATTATCTCAGAAAGAAAGAAAAGAACGGCATAAGAAATCCAATGAAAGAAGAAGGAAGGAAATTTTTAAAACATCAGAAGTTAATGAAGTAGAATACAAAACATAAAGTGGAAGGAATCTATAAAGCCCAAACTGACAATCATGTGGCAAAACTGAATAGATAAATTCAAAATGAGGAGTAGAGTTGATCAAACTCTTTTTTTTTCTTTACAGATAAATTAATTTCAACAATAACTGCCTCATAATCCAAAAGAATAAAACTCTTGATATTCATGCTGCCGGTACCTTAAAATCACGAATGATCTGCCTTCTCCTAACTCTGTTAAATTGTAGAAATAAAACAATAAAGATTGTCCTATGAAATTGAAAATATAAACGAATATCAAATAGGTCAGCTAATAATATCATTTTTAAAGTATTAAAGAGTTCTCAAGGCTTGGAAAGGTTGAATTTAACTAGATTGAAGATGGCAATATACTTTAAGAAAGACTTTGGAGCAGGAGAGAGCTTGATCAGTTATGGAAGCCTTAGAGAAGATTTATCTGAAAACCAACAACATTCAGAGTACACGTGAAAACCCGTCTGGGGATGAGGATATCCTGCCGGCACAGTGATTCTGCCTGCCCTGGAAAGTATACCGTCTGGTGGCCATGCCATCAAACGTTCACCTTTTCTGACTACTTCCTTTTTTTCTGATTCTAAGCTTGTCAAGAAGTCTTTTAAGAATTTGCTTCCATTTGCAGTTTGCCTACTGCATGGATTCTTGACTTCAAGATTCAAAGAAAGTTATGGCCCTCTCCACAAGGGAAAAAAAATGGTTTGCAAATATACATGCAATTTTTCATGCAATTTTGGGAGATGATTGTGGAGACCATCCTGATACCCCAAGGCCTAAAGGGGAGAATGTGCTAAGTCAGAACAATATCTGGACCTCCTGACAGTTCTATTTCTCAAGGTAAATTAATAAATTAGCATCCTGGTTTGACATTTCAGTCTCCTGTGGACCTTTTCAGGAAAAGTTGGTGTCTTTAAGTCTGAACAACTTTGGAAAACTGAGGAAAACAGCATTCTGTACGGCCAATGGCTAGATAGAGGTGGCTGGGTTTAGTGTCTTGTATGGAAGAATTTCAGTGATCAAGTGACTTTAGAAAGTAGGAATGCATCCCACATTACCTGCATCCCAGACAGTAATTATCAATGAGCTAAACCAGGTTGAATGAGTATCTGACCTTCAAAATAGTTTTCATCTTTAAATTTCACTGTTGTTAGATCTAAAACAAACAAAAAGAGGTTCATTCGTATGAGTCTGGATATCTCCCTTACCCATTAATTTACAAACTTTGATATTAGATTTGTATTCAAACAGCTTAGAAATGCCAGTGAAACCAAAAATACATGAACTTGTTAGGTAATAATTTTGGGGAGGCTCCTTGGGAGATGAGTGAAAAAACAAGTGAATGAGTCTATGTATATGAAGAATATTAAACAAAAGAAGAGTGAATGAACTTCTCAGATAAGTCTTTTGAACTTAATTAACAATTTTTCAAGGATCCCAACAAATATTAATAGCAAAAGTTTAATGCCAATGCATAATAAATAATCTTAAACATCACTGATGTCTACTTTGAAATAGCCAAGGCAAAAAAGAAAATGGTAACAAGTAAATCAGAAGAAAATTTAGTATGGGTGACCTAATCAAAGCTGTGAGTTTTTCTTCTTTCCTTTCTGTATAAAAGACATAACAGGATTTTATTCATCCACATTTTACCCAACCATCATATAAATTCAATATTGTATAGACTTCTAAAAAGATCAGCAGACATGAGAATGCTTTTCTTTCACATTTGCTGTGGCATTAATCAGATATGAAGACCAATGCGTGTACCTCCAACTTTTAAAGTTTAGCCTATATTCAAAACAATCTAAGCAAAGGAATTGATTTATCATTTTCCCCCTTTTTATTTTTATTTATATTCATCCACACAGAAGAGACTTGACACATTTCCATAAGGATTAGTTTTAGGCCCATGTCTCTACATTGGCAGCCTCAAGATGCACACTGGAATATTAGAACATTTATTTGGTGGTGGTTGTGATTTGTCTGAAAGCTAATGGAAGAAAAGTGTAATATAAGTCCTTGGACACCTATGGGGAGGATCTAAGCTTACTAGGAGATGTTCCTTATAGAATTCTCTAGAACAAATATTGTTTTTAAAGTAAAACTGTAAGCTTGAATTAATAATGGTCAATATGCTAGTGACATTTTATATTATAAAAGGTTTTTATAATATTTATATTATAATAATATTCATTATAATAAACTAAATAATATAATATTTATTGTACAATAAATAATTATTATTATATAAGTATTAGATAATATTTATAATATATTATTATAGAATATTTATTTATATTATAAAAGGTTTTGAAGGACAAAAGTTCTCAAATATAAATAAAAAATCTCCAAACCTTTAACGTTCAGCTCAAGACAAAACACAATTAAACTAAATCATACAAAACAAAATTCTCAAGAAAATAAAAAATAATTGTCAATCAAATCTCTTTTACATACTCTGACTTGACAGCTTGGATTATATAAAGATAAGGAATTTCTATTTAAACTAAATACATGAAGTCAAACTCAAGTCCCAACTCTTCATTTTCTCCTACTGAGTCTTATAAATAATTCCATGAAGACTTTAATAAACACTGACTGATTATGACAATGAGGAACTTGCTTTGAAGTCAATGGGCCCTTAGTAGATGTAAAAATGATTGCTAAGAGAGAGAAATTCCTTTCCACTTTAATAACTGTCTATAGCACTCATAGTTTGACAAGGCAGGAAGAACTATAACTCATGCATGAGAGACCATCCCTAATAAGACAGAAAGGAAGAGATGTATGTGGTGACCACAGACAGTTCAGGTTTAATTTATTCCCCAAACACTATGCTTATGCTGAAGACTTTTTAAAAGCTGAAGATGAGACTAACAAGTTTGGGTTTTCTTCTGGTGGGGAGGGAACTCTTAATATTCTTGATCAAAGATAAATACAATCCTAAAAAAGCTGTCTATATCCACAACTTATTTAGCTCCCGCACTTTCTTTTACTTATTATCCTCTGGATTCCCCTTCTACCAAACATTTACGGGTCTGCCACTTCACTCCCTTTGTGCCTAATCCAATAGACATCTCAGTCCTTTTCACACTTGACTCCTAGGTAATATTTGACATTCCTGATCCCTTATTTTTTGAAATACTCTCTCACTTTTATTTTCCTTCTGTTTTGGATCTTTTCTTCTCCAGCTCATCTCTAAATGTTGATGTTCTTTAAGGCTTGGACCAAAACCTCTTCACTCTACCCATTCTACCTGCATGATCTCATCCAAGCTAGAGATCTCCAGCCTATGTCTACAATCAAGATCTCTTAGGCATACATCCACACGCCTAACAAATTCTGAGGCCTCTTTAATGTTCTTTAAGCTTACGAAATGCAATTCAGCCAAAGCTGAAACTTATTCGCTTCCCCACAAACTTACTCTTCTAGATATGTTAGGTAATGGGAATTCTAATCAGTTGTCCTAAGCAGAAATCTGAGTTAGTGGTGAGACTCAGGTTTCTCCATATAATACCCAACATAATCATAGCTTCCTCGGTATTCTTGCTAAGGTGTATATCATGATTCTATCTCCTTAAAAATCTATTTCTGATTCTCCGCTGCCCACGAATAAGGCTCACTTTAATATTACATTCAAAACCCTTTACTGACATCAAACTAAGTTTCCTGTCTTGCCTCTTTCCTCCCCTAAGCCCCTGTGCTTATTAAGTCAGACTGAACTGCCTACCATTCTTCAAATATGCCAAGAGTTTTCACATCTTTACGCTTTTCCCCTGTATTTTCTCTTCTTAAAATACCTGTGTACTCCCGTCAAGCCTTATTCATTCCCTAAGACTGAGAAGAAACACATAAGCCCTCAGACAGAGCTAATTCCATCCTCCCATATGGTACCAAAGCACTTTGTTCAATCTTCCACTCAGCACTTCTGTATGTAGTAGTAATATGTCTGCCTCACAAGCTGGAATACAGGCGCCGTGAGTGTAGGTACTCTGTTACTTATATCCTTAATGTCAAATCGTGTAGCAAAATTTTGGTGCACTCAATAAACTTTTAACAAATACAAAATGTCAGCAGTAGCCTCCCAGTTATCATAATCACAAGCCTATCATGCTAGTGACATTTATAGGTCCATACTGACCCCAGAGTAAACACTCAGGTTCCCTTCTTGTCTCTCATTTGTGAGCTCAGGTTATATGTATCTTACCGGTCCTTTTGCAGTCGAACTTTTTGATTCTAGGGACCCTCGTTTTCAGGGGAGCAATGACTCCATCGGAAGCTGATTTATGTGGCTTCAAGTAGGCACGACTTAGAGGGGCGATCCTAATGGCACTTTCTGCTCACTCATCCAACATGTCTCATTCAGCTGTGGCTCACAAGGCTATAAAAGTGTCTCTGCCTGCGTGATGAAACACGGCTACTCCAAGTACGGCAGAGATTTGAAAATAAAAAGTAAATCTCCTCCTTGGGTGGGATCCACATTATCATGCAATTTGTAAGCTGGCCCACGTGAGCCCATTTCAGGCACTTTTAGATCAGTGGAGCAGCTATTAAAGTGTCATCAAAGCATTTTTGACGCCATAGAATTAATCATGAAATCTGCTTCTGCCAGCTCACTTATCATATTCGAAATATTAATTTAGAGCAAAATTAAATCGGACACCCACCGACAGCAACATTTTGCCCTTCAGAACTCCCCTTCATATTGATTTATTAAGGGCTGCCAGAACAGTGTACCAGAACAATTCATTATTTCTTTCTGGATGTTTCCGTAGGCTTACAAATAGTCCTTGGGAATGAGAGGTGTTATCTGACAGTCCTCTGACAGGGGTATTTTTCAATTTGCATAACATTTGGGGGGGTTTATTGCGATTTAAAGAAGTTTCATTTTAGTATCAGAGGCAATGGGTGATTTGCTTCAAGAAGTTTTAGAGCCAGGGTGGTCATCTGACTGTGGTGCCAGTCAGAGATAATATAAAACTGAGTGCATCACTGACTCCACTCTCCAATGTGATGAGGTGCCGTAAAACGCAGAAAGGAAGCATAATGTATCCTTTTATGAACTATGTAAATATTCTTTTTACTTTTGCTATTAAGATCTCAAATACCTGCATGGGCACTTGAATACCATGAAAGTTTCAAATGATTAGCTGTGGCAATGCTAATTCCAGGCTGTAAAAGCAAACAGTCCTCTCTAATCCTGAGACAAAAGGCCTCCATCCCCAGACCTCAGAGAGTAATCATACTAGCAAAGCCACGGAACAACCACCCTCATGAGGCCCAACTTCACCACCTCATTTGTGTAAATAGTGTCGCAAACACATATATAAATTAGAGATCGTCTTGTTTGAGTAACAGGCTGCGTGCTCATTCATTCCGTCATTCAATGCGCTTTTAATTGAGTCCCTACCGCCAGGCACAGTTCTAAACCCTGGCCATACCTTGGGGAATGAGACAGACAAGGTCGCTTACACCTCAATTGAGGCAAGGAGAATGGGGACAGAAAATAAGAAAGAAACAAATAGACAATTGCAGGTGCTGTGGAGAAAATAACATAGGGAAGGTCACCATGGGATGGAGAGAAACTACATTTTCATTGAGCAGTCAGGGAAGTTCTCTATAAACAGCTGGGAGAAGAACATTCAGGCAGAGGAAACAGTCAGCATTAAGATTTTTGCTGGAAAAATAGGAATCAGTTTGTGTGTATAAGAAACAAAAGAAAAAAAAAGCTGGAGTGACTGGAGCATGGTGTGGAGAAGAGAATGCTCGGAGATGAGGTCAGCTGGGCAGTTGTCAAATCCTTTGTGTCTTGTGTACATATAATACGGTTTATGTTTTAAAATATCACCCTGGGGCTTCCCTGGTGGCGCAGTGGTTGAGAGTCCGCCTGCCGATGCAGGGGACACGGGTTTGTGACCCGGTCCGGGAAGATCCCACATGCCGCGGAGCGGCTGGGCCCATGAGCCATGGCCGCTGAGCCTGCGCGTCCGGAGCCTGTGCTCCGCAACGGGAGAGGCCACAACAGTGAGAGGCCCGCGTACCGCAAAAAATAATAATAATAATAAATAAATAAAATATCACCCTGGCTACGCTGTGGGGAAGTACTTTAAGTCTCTATTCTCATACACTGCCCACCACCACACTATTAGGTTACTACTATCGCCACTCCCATTTTAGAGAGGGTAGGCAGAGAAGCCAAAGGCACAGCTAGTTAGTGCAAGAGCTGACACTCAGTGTCCTTAACCACTGTGCTCTGCCATTTCAAGTGAGGTACAAACATAATACAATTATTTAAAGCTTCTTCCAGATCCAAAGCAATCAGTACCCCACTGTCGTAGGTGAACAGATTCTGTTTAAAGGAGGTCTGTTATCCCACCCTCAGCTGGGCCCACAGTCCAGCACACAAAGCCAGATGTTAGAGGGGGATTCATGGTTGTTAGCATTTGCCTTATGTATTGAGGTGCTCCTATGTTGGGTGCATAAACATTTATAATTGTTATATCTTCTTCTTGGATTGAGACCTTGATCATTATGTAGTGTTTTTCCTTATCTCCTGTAACAGTCTTTATTTTAAGGTCTATTTTATCTGATACGAATATAGCTACTCCAGCTTTCTTTTGATTTTCATTTGCATGGAATACCTTTTTCCATCCCTTCGCTTTCAGTCTGTATGTGTCCCTAGGTTTGAAGTGGGTCTCTTGTAGACAACATATATATGGGTCTTGTTTTTGTATCCATTCAGCCAGTCTGTGTCTTTTCGTTGGGGCATTTAATCGATTTACATTCAAGGTTATCGATATATACGTCCCTATTACCATTTCTTAATTGTTTTGGGATTGTTTTTGTGGGTCTTTTTCTTCTCTTGTGTTTCTCGCCTAGAGAAGTTTCTTTAGCATTTGTTATAAAGCTGGTTTTGTGGTGCTGAATTCTCTTAGCTTTTGCTTGTCTGAAGAGCTTTTGATTTCTCTGTTGAATCTGAACAAGATCCTTGCTGGGTAGAGTAATCTTGGGTGTAGGTTTTTCTCTTTCATCACTTTAAGCATATACTGCCACTCCCTTCTGGTCTGCAGAGTTTCTGCTGAAAAATCAGCTGATAACCTCATGGGGATTCCTTTGTATGTTATTTTTTGTTTTTCCCTTGCTGCTTTTAATATTTTTTTCTTTGAATTTAATTTTTGTTACTTTGATTAATATGTGTCTTGGTGTGTTTCTCCTAGGGTTTATCCTGTATGGGACTCTCTGTGTTTCCTAGACTCAGGTAACTATTTCCTTTCCCATGTTAGAGAAGTTTTCCACTATAATCTCTTCAAATATTTTCTCAGTCCCTTTCTTTTTCTCTTCTTCTTCTGGGACCCCTATAACTCGAATGTTGGTGTATTTAGTGTTGTCCCAGAGGTCTCTGAGATTGTCTTCAATTCTTTCATTCTTTTTTCTTTATTCTGCTCCTTGGCAGTTATTTCCACCATTTTGTCTTCCAGCTCATTTATTCATTCTTCTGCCTCAGTTATTCTGTTATTGATTCCTTCTAGTGTATTTTTCATTTCAGTTATTGTGTTGTTCATCTCTGTTTGTTTTTTCTTTAGTTCTTCTAGATCTTTGTTAAACATTTCTTGTATTTTCTCAATCCGTGCCTCCATTCCATTTCTGAGATTCTGGATCATCTTTACTATCATTACTATGAATTCTTTTTCAGGTAGATTGTCTAGTTCCTCTTCATTTATTTGGTCTTATAGGATTTTACCTTGCTCCTGCATCTGTGACATAATTTTTTGCTGTCTCATTGTGTTTTTTTTGTTTTTTTCTTTTTTTTGATGAGTGGGATTGTGTTCCTGTCTTACTGGTTGTTTGGCCTGAGGCTTCCAACACTGGAGTTTGTAGGCTGTTGGGTAGAGCTGGATCTTGGTGCTTGGATGAGGACCTCTGGGAGACCTCACTCTGAAGAATATTCCCTGGGGTCTGAGGTTCTCTGTTAATCCAGGAGCTCCCACCTCATGAGCTTTATCCCGACCCCCGGCAAAAAAAAAAGGTGAACAATAACAAAGTAAAAAATAAAATTAGATTAGGAAACTCACAGATATGTTAGAAAGAATATAAAAATTAAAATATAGATGAAACAACACTGGAAGATAAAACAGAACCACAATAGTAAAAAAGGGGGAAGAAAAAAAAAAGGTGGAAAAGGCCTTGGCTGTGGAGAGCGGGGGCCTAAGTAGGGGTGGGGTTTCGGTGGTGGGCGGGGCCTATGCTTAGGACCCACAGGGCTGGAAAAGGCCCTGGGAGGTGTGAGGGGCTGGGGCTTCCGCTCAACGAAACAGAAGGGGCCCTGGTGCACCTCCCACCTCTGGTCTAACAGGGCAGGGGACCCCACCTGGGAGCCCAGCAGGCTTCCTGGGCCCGACTGGGTGGGTCAAATGCCCTCTGCTCCTTCTCCTGACCCTCTGGTCCTGGAGGGCCCCTCCCACCTGCCTCTCCTGTTCTGCCCCAGCCTTCCTCCTATGTCCCCAGGACCTATGCAGCTCAGAGGTGGCCTCTGAGGGTACAGGACCTGGCCGAGAGCAGGGCAGACTTCCCCGGCTGATTGGGCAGGGGAAATTCTGGTCATGCTCCCCCCTGATCCGAGCCCCTGAGGGTCAGTCACTCCAGGTATGGGAACACCTCCCCCGTCTCAGCCACCCCTCAGCAGCGCTGGTCCTGTCCAGCCTCCACTTCTCCTCCCCCCTCAGCACCCCCACATCCTACTGGTTCACTTGGGGGCTCCTCCCATCTCCTTGGGCGTTGAAGTCCCCCCAAGCATCCGGCAGGCACCCTAGTGGAAGGGAGACGCGCACTCTGTGTTTTCCTACACTGCCATCTTGACTCCGCCACCCCCACTTAACTAATTGTACTCTTCACCATCCTGCTATAAGATATATATATATATGTATATATATGTATATATATACACATAATGTGATGAAAGTATAAGATGTATTATACGGTTCAAAAAGGTTTCCTTTAGGAGCCTTTGTCCAATCTGAAATTGATCATTTTCTTTCTTCTCATTCAATTTCTAACGCCAGCAAAAAATTTTATCTAACGTAACAGAAATAGCTTTCTCTCCTCCAAGTTACTTTCTTACTTTTAGTGGCTCGGGATCCTTCATCTTTCCCTGTAGCAAATATTTATGGGTTTTTCTTTTGATCTCTGTGGGAAGAGAAATACATAGAGTAAAACCACAGGAGACTCCTGAGGTCACATGTGGTCCAGAAGAGGAAAGCATGGCCCTGGGATTGGTCTCAGAATGCTAGGGATTAGCAGCGAAACCAGAATGCTCCCTTTCCTGTACCGCATCTTATTTCCCTGAAACATCCCTCAGTTGCTGCCTACCCTGAGATACACACTGTTCCCATGCACTGAATGCTGTTTTGGAGCATCATGCCTTTGAACTGGCTGGGTCCTCTGGCTGGAACACCCTTCTTTTCTCTACCTGACAATTCTCAAAAGTCTCCCTGTCTAAGAAGCCGTATTAGTCTCCTACTGCTATGGCAACAAATTACTTAAGACAACACAAATTTATTACCTCACAGTGTTGGAGCTAAGACGTTCAAAAAAGACCAGCTTGCTCTTGGGGAGCATCTGTTTCATTGCCTTTTCCAGATTCTTGGCACCACCTAAATGCCTTGTCTCTTGGGCCCTTTCTGTACCTTAAAAGCCTTCCGGGTACCTCATGCCTCTCTCCTACAAGGTTCTTTGTGATTACATCAGACCAACCTGTTGTAACCCAGGATGGTCTTCCTATTGTAAAATCTTTAACTTAATCACACATGCAAAGTTCCTTCTTCACATGTACAGTAACATATTCATGGGTTCTGCAGATAAGGACATGGATATCTTTGGAGTGGAGGGCATCGTTCTGTCCATCACAGAAGCCTACACTGATTTTGTACTCTAGAGTAAAGCTTTGCCATCCTTTGGCAACAAGACAACCTTAGCTGTGTGCTCCCTGCAGAGTCAGGTATAGGCAGTTGCCCAAGATTCTTATCCAAATTAGAACAATGCTGTAAATGTAATGAGGTGGTGGTGGGAATTGTATTTGCCAGAAAACCTCCCAGGAAGGAAATCTGTTTGCTTAGAAGAAGCACTTTGATAAGCTACTTAGAGGGCAGGGAGGAAGATGGGGCTCCCAAGGAGCCCCAACACAATGTTTTCTGAAGAGGACTCCAGTTTGTAAGTGGGCCTCATCCTTCTCTGCCCCTTCCCACCACCGACTCAACCCCCTTTCTAGGTAAACAGTGAACACACATTGAAACAGTATTTGTTGGAAAAGAAACCAAACTATTAGTGGGTACAGAGGGCCAACATATCCCATTTGGGGACCTATCTAATATTTCAGGGCTTATCCCTTTGCTATAATTTTCTTCATCTGTAAAATGGGGATAAAAGATTTTCTTCATATGTTGTTGGGAAGACCAAATATATAAAATGTTTAAAATAGTGCCATACACATAGTGAATGCTTAATAAACCTTTACTATCCTTACTGGGCATTGCTCTGCTTATATGAGGGCCATCTGGTTTGATAGGCTGTGAAGTCTTCAAACCCAAGTGTTAATCATTTCTGCAGTAACTACAACTCACTGTCCCATACGATAGCTCGTAGCCACACTGGACTATTTATATTCACGTTCAAATTAATTGCAATTACACAAAAATTTAGAATCCAAGTCCTCAGTCACAGGAGCCACATTTTAAGTGCTCTGTAGCCACATGCGGCTGGTGTGGTGGACAACATAAACACAGATCATTTCCAACATCACAGAAAACGCTACTGCAGAGCGCATTCAGTAAATACCCCATGTCAAGGAATACTGTAAGATCTTCAGAGGGGACAGGGAAAGTTTAATGTACTCATAGACTCACACATATGTGATAGTCATAGTTCTTTTATGGTAAATCTTAAGACCATAATAGATCTAAAATTAAATAGGATTCTAAACTCTAAAATGAGTATGTTCCTGAGGCTTTGAGGTTTCTTGTATTATGAAGACATCTTTTTCTGGCCTCTACCATCTTTTTTGGCACTAACCAGCCAAAAACTATTAACCTCCTTGTGGCAATGACACCACTTTCTCATAATCTTTAAAACTCTGAGTGGATTAGGTGAGGCAAGAAAAGAGGACACATATAGTTCAGGTCATACTCATATTATCCAAGATGCACGATATGCTATAATAGTCTGACTTTCAACATATCACCTAACATTACTCTCACATTAAAAAAAAAAAAACTCCACTCATATTTTTTCTACCTAGCCCCAATGGTAGTATAGAATTTATTTCTATCGTAGGCACTCATTATATAGAATTCAACAGGAAGAATGACAAGTTTAGTCACCATTCCAATATTCTGCACCCACAGCAGATACTGTTAATCAATCCATAACATTCTCCATACTACCCATTGGCTTGGATATGGCATCAGAATCCTTCTCAACACTAGGCTCCAGGTGGCATCGACCAAACGGTTGATATTGCCATCTGAGTTTAAACCTACTTGTCATTCCTGGGTCAAAGGGTGTTTAGTGGATAGAAAGAATCAAAGAAGCAGAGGAAATCCAACTGTCCCATTTAAACAATGCTACTTTCTTTAAGGCATACTTAGGTTTCATTTCTTTTCCTTTTTTAGTATAAGAGAAATGTTCTTTAACCAAGAACTCAGTGGAGCAACAGTGCCACCCAATGGCTTGTTAGGTTAGTTTTGCATTTAACTGTTACCATTTTAACAGAGAAACTGTCTCCCACAGATAAAAATGGGAACTGGAATTGGCTATTGGTTGCTTAAGCTGCTATTCACCGTTTTTCGAAATGATACATACACAGAAGGTAGGAGGCATCCTGAGAAATGGAATTGTCTTATAACAGAACCCTCATCACGTTTCCACTATCAAATCAAACAGCTCAACACAAAGAAAGGCTCCACATGAATTTATAAATGAACAGGACGGATTTTCACCTCTCATTTATAAGTGGGTGGAATGGACAACAGTTGCCCAACACCTCCATGCCCCCCTCCAGGTGAGCGTGGCTCTTTTCTCCCTATTTTCTTAGAAATCAGTGTGCTAAATTCACCCTACAAGAAATGTTAAAGTAGGTATATGTATTGCAGCACTTTATATGCAAAAAAGGAGTACAAAGGCTATGACAAGTATTATAAATAGAACTATTATTTAGTTTAAAAGCAAGCAGAATTTATATTTCACAATCGGAGAGCACTCAAGCTTTGAGATTCAAGTAAGCAAAATAAATCTGAGCTTTTTGCACTGTGAAATCGAAGCTCTAACTCTATTAATAGAAGAGGTGAGTAATAGATTTCCCTGGTTGGATGGTGGTGGGTTTTTATTACCCAATCTTCGTGATCTGCATAGCTCACCAAACACTTCCAAAGTGAGGTGACAGGGAGTCTCCAGGCACTGAGATTACATATTGTTAGTGGTGGCGTTTTTTCTCCCTTGGAGGGACTTATTTGAAGATCTAGAGACATCCCCACAGGACTGGAGAG
>NW_020837996.1:10895235-10964403 GCF_003676395.1 Aethalodelphis obliquidens
TCACTGTTGTGGCCTCTCCCGTTGCGGAGCACAGGCTCCGGACGCGCCGGCTCGGCCATGGCTCACAGGCCCAGCCGCTCCGCGGCCTGTGGGATCTTCCCGGACCGGGGCACAAACCCGTGTCCCCTGCATCGGCAGGCAGACTCTCAACCACTGCGCCACCAGGGAAGCCCAGTTCTGATCTTTTTTAATACATAAAGAGGTGACACACAAATACGTATTACTGTTTACTAGTGACTGCTATGATTAATCATTTTTGAAGAAAAATAAAATTCCCAATCTGGCATCCATTTGTGGTCAAAGGCTTTTTGTCCAGAACTTCTTTATTCAACCTTTGTTCTCTTACTTCATTTAGTTTTTGTTTCAGTGACTTAGGCTGTATTTTGCCAATAAATATGATTAACTGGAAAAAGACTCTAGCTTTGAAAATGAAATGTACAGGCTGAACAGAGGCACAGAGGAAATATTTTATGCTAAGACTGAAAATATGCCCCGAGTGAATCTGAGAAGACTATTCAGTTAGGTTCATGCTTCTTCATTGTGTCAGTAGGTAGGAAGTTCAATTAGAAGAAGTTCCACGGGTTACTTTGATATTTTTTTAAAATAATCATAATTTGTTCTTAGAGTGCTGAAACTGTATGAAACTACTTTAGCGAGAAGCGGGGAAACGTGAGCCGTCAGTGTGTGAGATTTTAGATCAGTGAACTTACACTTTAATCCCAGTTCAGCCACAAATTACGTGGATTTGAGTCAATTACTTAAAGCCTATGAGCCTCAATTTCCAAATCTGTTACATGGAAACACCAAAAGCACAAATCCATAATACTGTTATGAGGATACATGAGTATTGTCTATGGCGAAAGAATAGAATATTAAGAAACTCTCCAGCCCTCCAACGTAACTGGAGTGGCAAGAGATATGAGAAGAAAGGAAGACTCAAGTTAGAAAGTGACTTGTATCCTAGAAAGTAGTCTCAGAAGAAAGCCACAGGTAAAGAAGGAAGATGAGGAAGATTGCGGGCTCCTGGGTCAAACCACCTACATTTTAATACAATTTCACCACTTCCCAGCATCATAATCACACATCTCCAAATCTTGGTCTTCTCATCTGTAACATGGGAACAGTAATAGTACCGCCGCATAAACGATACAGGATACACCGAGGAAAGACACAAATAGCTCTTACATACTGCGTAGATCAGAATAAGCATTAACTAAGCAGGAACCAGAAGCAGAATTTATCTTCACTGTGGTTAAGGTGATAGCATATATGCTTGTGCCTGTGCTTATTTTCACTGAGAGAGGCAGAGCTTAGTAACTGTCACATCACGCAAAGTTAAATCAGCTTTGTGGAAGACAGAACAAGTGGGACCGTGACCTGCGGGATCCATAGTAAATTACTGAAATTCATAATGCTCTTTTTAACCTTGCCATTCTTCACGATAAATGCTGTTAGGTTCATACCCTTACCAGGTAGGTAGTATGGGGGAGGGAGACAAGTTCTGCTTTTAAGGAGGAGGAATTCTAGTTCAGGAGACAGAACCTTCACACAGTAAATGTCAACTGAGGGGAACCCATAACCAACACTTA
This sequence comes from Aethalodelphis obliquidens, assembly GCF_003676395.1. Lineage (NCBI taxonomy): Eukaryota > Metazoa > Chordata > Mammalia > Artiodactyla > Delphinidae > Aethalodelphis > Aethalodelphis obliquidens. The sequence goes on from NW_020837996.1 coordinate 10,896,825, forward strand.
GACAGATGCTTTTGCACAGCAGGAATGACTCTCAGCCAGACCATCTGGGTTTGATGACTGGCATTGCCAGGTGGTGCCACGTAGGAGCTGTGTGACCTTAGGAAGGTTACCTAACTCTATTAATTTACTGTTGACATCTATGAACGAAGGTAACAATAATACTTACCTAATTGACTTGTGCAGAATAAAAGAGTTAAGATACATAAGGGACCTGGAGCATATTTTGTGTGAAATAACTATTTACTAATACTCCTACTTCCACTAGTAGGAATAAAGGTTCACTAATAAAGGCATATTTGGAGCCAGATGTGTTTCAGAACTTTTCTGATGTTAGAATGACAGCACGGTACGAACACCATATATTACACAATCCTTCCAGTGAATATAGGACAGCCCCTATATTCAAAATATTAATATTTCTGCAATATGAATTTTCACAACTGTTAGCTAAATAAAGACCTATAAAGAGACTCCTGTCCAGCAAAGTCAGATTTTGCTGATAAATGAGTTCAGATCAGGCAAGATTTTTATCACCAGATGAGTTTTTAAAAGCTTTTAGCTTCCAGAGCTTTTTGAATTTTGGCTTTGTGGATCTGTACAACTATGAACATTAGAGATTGGGAAGGCTTCAGAGAGGGGCATTTTTTCCTGGTTGCTAAAGAAGAGTAGAGGAATTGCAAGCAAAGGAGATTTGTGACAGACTCTCAGGTCGAAGTGAGCAGAAACCCCATGTAAGATAGAAGGGGCAGAGGGAGAGGTGAGACTGGGGTCAAATCACCTGATCCCACCCCCTACAACTGTCAGAGATCAGACAAGTACTGGCACAATAATAGTGTTAATTCTCTTGGAATAGTGCCACATCTTTAGACTTAACGTATGTAGCCAGGGACTGTAAACCAACAGGTCTGGACATCCAGTGGTGGTCTTGCAGATGTGTTTGTTCTGCTGACACAGTGTTTAGCTTTTGGAATGTGGATACTTCAGGAAGGGTACATACCTGCCACTTGCCACAGATGGTCCCATCACTCTCCACTGTCTTCACCCAGCTGGATTCTCTCACTTCTATCTCTCTGGTCTCTCCTGGCATTGGAATTGTTGACCCCTGGTTGGCAAATAAAAGAAAATGACTGTTTGAAATGAGTCCTGAGATTTTAAATGATCAATTACATGGTTGAATTCATCTTATGGTCTCTATATAGATTGTAGAGAGGTTCATGCCAGCTCTCTTGATCAGCAGTGGCTTTCCAAAATGCTGCATTTATGAAGACCTTTTAGGCTGCTGTCAGGCTCAGTGTTACAGGGGAGTAGAAGGAGAACATTAATCTGGCCTATGTTTTACATCACTTATTCTCAAAATATAATCCAGTGAGTAAAAGTAACATATTACATGATCTTTTCCTGTTCTATCCAGTATGGTACTCACTAGCCGCATATGGCCACTGAACGCTGGAAATGTGACTAACCCAAGTTGAAATATGCTGTAAGCATAAAATACACACCAGATTTCAAAGGCTTTGTACAAAAAAAAATGTAAACTACCCCATTAATAACATTTAATATTGATTACATAGCATAATGATAATATTTTTATATATATTTGATAAAGTACATTATTAAAATTAAGTTTACCTGTTTTGGTTTCTTTTTTTAACATGGCTGCTCAAAAACTGGAAATCATATATATGTCTCGTATGATATTTCTATTGGATGTCATTATTCTATATTATATATGTTAATGATGTAGTAATATTAAAAGTGATTTCTGACCCTCATTTCTATTATTTGGGCAATTTTAATGACCTAGAAACCCCATCAAATTATTATTTTAGCCAAAACCAAAAAATATTTCCTGTTAACTGTTTTTAAAATTTTTTTTGGCCACGCAGCACAGCATGTGGGATCTTAGGTCCCCGACCAGGGGTCGAACCTGTACCCCCTGTGCTGGAAGGGTGGAGTCAACCACTGGACCACCAGGGAAGTCCTTTCCTGTTAACTCTTGATAGGAAAAAGATGAAAATTTCCAGCAGAGGCTCTCCTGAATTTCATCCCCCAATGAACTTTCCAAAGTTCCCTCCCCATCACACCCAACACCAAATGAGAATCACTGCTCTAGAACAGCTCAAGGGCCAAGTCCACCAGCCACATGCATATGTTTGCACACTGTCTATGATTCCCTTTGCACTAAAATGGCCAGGTTCACTGAGTGTGACAGGGAGGGTCCCCAAAGTCTAAATTACGCACGAAGTTTTCCTTTACAGAAAAAGTTTACTGACCCCTGCTCTAGAGTAACAATTCCAAATGAGCTTTTCTAAATTTATCCTCATAACAAACATTTAGATCAGTTTACAGATGCAAAAAAAATTGCTTAGGAAGAAGCTTGAATCATCAGTGTTACAAACCACTAATACACTCAGGAATAAAGCATTATTTTTCAGCTTCTAAAATTCTTCAAATTGTTTCTTGGAAACCATGCTTTGTAAAATGTGATCCTGGGGGCAATTAGTAGACTGAGGGTTATTTGAGGGTGAAATAAGGAAACAATACAGGGGATTACTTCGGTTCGTTTGCTCTGCTAAAGATGCCATAGAACTTCGTATTTTACTGACATGTTTCCAACTTAAGAATGGACATCTGAATTAATGGTAAATTACTGAGAATTTCCTTACATCGATCATACGTATCCTAAAATAAACTTTTGGCTGCTTAGCTAATAGATATTTTTCTAAGTTTCTACGGGAAATTGAGGATATTATTGATATATTATTACCTTTGTCGTAACATGCCATTTTTTTTCCTCATAAGTTGAATCTAAATCTCCTGATTTTTAGAACCCATTAGAGAAAGCTTCTGGTTTACGGTTCATCATACAAAAAGTACGCAGATCCTATGTTAAAACTGGCATTGTGCTTAGAAAACTACCCTCTGGAGGCTGATAAAGCACTGTCTCACCCTTCTAAGACCTAGTTTTCATATTAAAGGTCGCATATGCTCATTTTCCAATTTTATTAGCTTTCTTCACAACTGGTTAAAAATGGAAAGAAAAGAAATTACAATTCTAATTGTGACTCTACTTAACTAGTTCAAACTGATTTAAGTATGAATATCTGAGAAGCCTGAAAACTCAACAGCCATTTAAAAGTCTATTTGAGCAGTAGATCAGAATTCCTTAGAGAAATGGAAAGGTGCTTTAGAGTCTAATGCTTCCTTTTGAACTGTATATCACTTTTTCCATTTAGAATTCATTTGAATGCAGAGATCGAGTTAGGTTCTTTTCGTTGGAGACACTCCAAATATTTTTACAGTTATTTGAATACCATATTGGCAAGCCCATTATATTTACTCGTCCTAAAACAAATAATTTCCACATATTCTAAGCTTTAAAATTCTCTAGTACAAATTATTAAAAGATTATAAAGTGTTTGTCTGTGTATTTTTAAAGGGAGGGATTTGTGACTTCTTAAAAAAGGAAAATATTTGAATAGCAGTTATAATTCTAGTATATTCACAAATCAGTCATTAAAATGCATAGAGCAGAGTTGTTGCAGCTGTATACAGCTTTTATTATTCAGACTGCTAAATGGGTGAAACATATATTTTAATTTAATGTGTAATGCACAACTCAGAATGAACCAGAATGATTCTTCCTCCCCTCCCTTTCCTAAGGAGCAGCTAGAGATCCTTCAACGGGCTGGTGATAATTTCTCCTGGACAACAGCCAGCCGAGATTTATTGAATATGCTGGCATCTCTTCATAAAACACTGCAAGAGCTGGCAGAAGTTTAGTGAAAAAATCAGCCCGTAACATTTCTACTTTTATTCATGTATTTTCATGGAGAATTTAACTGCTAAGCCTTCAGCTCTGGTTACCAATTATGGCCCAATGGGAACTTCAGCTCCTATAGAAAGTTAACGAAGAGGGGTCTTCCCATTTCATTATTATGAGAATAGAAGACTTGGGTTTGACAGTGGGGGTCGGGAGGGTGCGCATTAAAGTCCTGACTAAAGGGAACTACAAAGAACCACCTCGATGTTACTGATAAAGGGGGGGAAAAGGTAAAGAAAGGGTGTTTATTCTCATTTAGTGACCGCAGAAGTCAGTGAAGGTATCTTTGAAAGCAAAATAAATCATACGATATGACTGTATTCAAAAGGTTGTGTTTCCTCTATTTTAAATAGGCCAGACTCTTGCCTGGAGGGCTCCTACCTGGAGAATACTATTGTCTAGTTAATGGTCAAACTTTCTCTCCAGCTAGTTGGAGTGCCATCTTGAGCCTCCCTGCAAAATAAAGGCCCTCCCCTTATATTTTCAGAGCAAACAAAATCCCATTTATAGCTTCTCATAACTCTACAAATACTTGCAGTCTGTTTTATTTCTCTGCTGAAGTGTAAGGTTCTCTCAGATGCAATTCATTCCTTTCTTAAGGTCTCCAGCAAGCTCTCATTGGAGTTCTGTACTCTACTTCTAGAGCACAAATCTCAGTGGTAGTGCTTAACTAATTTATTGTGTTTAATCAGAGACTCTGAAAAATAATTTTCTTGTGTCTTTCCATGTCTAGAGATTTATACTGGTGCTCAGTCTCTTAGAAAGGACAGCACTAAACTTCACATTGGTTATGTTGGCTTTTGGATTTAGTCAATTCGTGACCGTATCAAGAGAGGATTGTATCTTTAGCATTCTGGGTAATTTCACCATAGAGAGGAACAAATTCGGGCAGAGAGTTTAACAGTCTTAAGAGACTCTGATCTTGACTTATTGAATCACTGAAGCAAACCATGACACACAATAGCCTTCAAATCTGTGAGACTCTCTGTGCTCTCTCAGCCTGCCACTGCTGTGTGGCAGGTGCCTGTCATGGTCTAAAGTCCTTTTCTTAACCTCAAGATGTCCGGATTGAACACAAAGGCACAGGCGTATCTCTTCCAATTTTTTATCATTTTTAAGTCATCAGTAATATGGCCCTATCTCTCCTATGTGTAGACTGTTTTTGAGACATCCTCAGTACTTATTCATGTTTTACCCACTACTTTATAGAAGGGATTTGAGGTGTCCTTATAATAAGGGAGATAAGTCTCATGACTTTAATAAAATATAAAAGGAATTCAGGACCATGGAGAGGTAGAACATGGAAATATGCTACCTCCTGGAGCATGTATAATCAAAACTGGCTTTAACACATGACTTGATGCTTCTTGCTGACAGTACAAAAGGAACACAAGCCATGATCCACATGGTTCCTTTCCCTCACTTCTAAAACATATTTATCCTTCTTATCCACATCTGTGTGACTTTGTAGCCCAACTGCCTTATTATACATTGAAAGTTCATCATTTCATCACATCAATTTATCATAAAAGAAAAAAAAAATAGGAGAGGTCAGTATGAGTACTCTTACTAGCATCTTAATTCATATTCCTTTATATGTTAGAGAAAAATCGAATCCTGATCTCATCCAAGACCATGCCTGACACCTGTGCTATTGGTTTTATTCTACTTCCGGAACCTTATTCATCAATTAGCTACTTGCTCTTGCATCCTAAATTCCTCTCATCTCTTTCCCTCTGTCTTTAAATATTACAAGTCTCTCCTAAAAAGAAAAGCTTTCTTCCATTCAGCCTAATTTTCAAGCCTACTAACCCCATCCCTTTGCCTCTTTGATTATCAAACTTAAACGAATAGAGTATTCTCACAGACTGCTCATTCTTACTTCCTTAATCCTCTGGACTATTGTCAGAACTCCCTGACGTTTATCTGGAAAACCTTGTTGATGACTCCCTGTTTGCCCAGCTCAAAACTTCCCCCTCTGTCCTCTTCAATCCTTGCCTAATTTATAACTGGAATATCTCTCTTAGTTCCTGCTCCCAACCTCTCCTCTTGCTGATGCACTGTCTTTATTTCAATAGAGTTAACTTTCTAAGCAAAAGTTGGATTATATCACTTGGAAAACTCAAGATCAACCTCAGCTACATTTTACCTCAACTCTGGACACTCCTTATATGCGAGTGTGCGCGCACACACACACACACACACACACCCCTAAGACACACACCCAGACGCTGCTTTAGCCATTCAGAGCTCATGCCACAGTGACACTGCTCTGCAAAGAATATCCTTCCTCAACTTCTCCACTTGGCAAACTCCTGTTCCTTGGGTCTCCCTGACCCTCTCTGTCCCACCCTGAGGAATTAATCCTGTGTATTACCAAGGTACCCAATTAGCCTGCATGACAGTTATTTGTTAATATGTCTCTCTCCTCCAAAATGTAAATTCATCTAAGAAAGAGAACTTGTCCTACTCCCCTTTCAATCTCTGGTAATTCAGTCTGTAATAAATATTTAGCAAATTATCATGTTAGTCTAATATTACTATTCTGCTACTGACCCCAGATATATGTACATAGGCAAATTTATAATATAGATGACTTTGGTCACTCATTCCATCCCTATAGTATTGTCAACTATCCTTAGCTGATCAGAACTTATCATGGGCATGTTTTCACTATCTACAGCCTAACACTGAAACCTGGACCGGAAATGGCAATCCTAACATTTTAACAATATCACTATCAACATTTATTTATTAACCGTTTGATATTTGCAGAGTGCCCTGTGCTAAGCATTTTTCATCCTTTACCTCCTTTCCTCCTCAAAACAAGCCAAAAAGAGCGAGTGACACCAGCAAGGTGGTGGAATAGGAATGCCTTCACAGACAGATTCCATTTGTAAAAAATCCAGAAATGAGTTAAGAAGCTCCCATGCCTCAAATGAGCAAGAAACCAGCCACACTGAAGCTGGCAGGAAAATCTGAGACACCTTCTTTCCAAAATCCCTATCCCTAACATAGCACCGTATGATTGGGACCAAAAACTCCATTTGCCAGTTTCTCCCAGGGGAGGGGAAAGGGTTCACTGTGCATTCAATGCCCCAACTTTTATGGGACTACCCAGACAACTGGCTTCCATGTAGCATCTCTCAGAGCACTGACGAACATGGCATACTATAGCCCCCTGGGGCCAGTGAGAACAGTGATAGTGGTTTGGGCTGGCAGTCATCATAGCCACTCCCTCTGGCTCAGCACATGTTGAGCTGATGAAAAACCTAAGCTCCTAGCTTGTCCCCGAGGAGGGGAAGAGTTGGACAGAGCGTCCAATGACCCAACTTACCTGAAGGCCGCCTGAGGAATTGGCCTCAGTCTTGCTTATCTAAAAATACTGATGTGACCCAATAAAATCTAGATGCCTGAGGCCACTAAGAATAAAACAGACTCGACAAGCACAAAGGTTTGAGAGACCCAGTATCTCTGGCCAGGCTGATGAGTGGGGGTCTTTTCTGTATGAAGCGAGTCCATGAAGATTAGGAGAAGTCGCTACTTGTCGAATGTGCAGATACCAATACAGAGAGTGAAGAAAAATGAAAGAACAGGGAAATCAGTTCAAACAGAGGAACAAGATAAATCTCCAGAACTGACCCTAAAGAAGCAGAAACTTGACAGAGAATTCAAAATAACTGTCATAAAGATCCTCACTGAGATCAGGAGAAAAATGCCAGAACAAGATGAGAATTTCCACAAAGAGACAGAGAACTTACAGAAATCACCTACCTGAAGAATACAATAAACGAACTGAAAAATTCACCAGAGGAGCTAAACAGCAGACTAGATCAGGAAGGAGAGAGGATCAATAAACACTGGAAATTATTCAGTCAGAGGAATACATTGAAAAATATTAAAAAAGAATAAAGAAAGCCTCAGGGACATCTGAGATACAATCAAATGGACCAATATACACATTGTGGGAGTCCCAGAAGGAAAAGAAGAGAGATAAAGAGGCAGAAAGTGTATTCAAGGAAATAGTGGCTGAAAGCTTCCCAAATCTGGGGAAGGAAATGGACATCCAAATGCAGGAAACCCAGAAGATCCTAAATAAGAGTAACTAAGTCAAATGCCCATTGAGAAACATAAATTGTCAAAAGGCGAAGGCAAAGATACAATTTTGAAAGCAATAAAAAGAGACGTGTGATGTACAAAGGAACCCACATAAGACTCTCAGTGGATTTCTCAGCAGAGAAGGGAGTAGAATGATATATTTAAAGTGCTGAAATAAAAACACTGCCAACCAGGAATACTATATCTGGAAAAACGGTCTTTCAAGAACGAAGATAAAGACTTTCTCAGAAAACAAAAGCTGAGGTAATTCATCACCACTAGACCTGCCTGACAAAAAATGCTAAAGTTCTTCTAGTAGAAATGAAAGAATGCTAAATAAGACACCAGCGTAAGAAAGTATAAAACTCACTGATAAAGGTAAATATACATATAAATACAGAATACTGTATTACTGTAATGGTGGTGGGTAAATCACTTTTAATTCTAGTATAAAAATTAAAAGACAAAAGTATTAAAAAATCACTATAACAAATCTGTTAATGGATACACAGTACAAATAGATGTAAATACTATCATCAATAACTTAAGGTGTGTGGGGCAGGGGAGTAAAGGTGTTGAGTTTTTGCAAGCAATTCAAGTTATGAGCTTAAAATGGACTGTTATAACTATATGGCATTTTTATGTAAGCCCTATGGTAACCACAAAGAAAATACCTATAGAAATTACACAAAAGAAAAAGGGACAGGAATAAAAGCCTATCAATACAAATTAAAAAATCAATGAAACACAAAGGAAGGTAGCAAAAGAGGAAAGGAGGGACAAAAGAAATACAAAAATAAAACAAAACAGAAAACAAGGAACAAACTGGTGATAGTAGATCCTTCCCTATCAATAACTACTTTAAAAGTAAATAGACTAAACTCCCCAATCAAAAGACAAAGAATGGTTGGATAGACTTTAAAAATTCAATTACATGCTGTCTACAATAAACTCACTTTAAAGACACACATGGGCTGAATGTGAAGGGATGGGGAAAGATAATCCATGCAAATGGCAACCAAAAGAGAGCAGGATTGGCTATACTTACATCATACAAAATAGACTTTAAGTCAAAAACTATCAGAAGAGACAAAGAATGGTATTATATAATGATAAAAGGCTCAAATCAACAGGAAAGCATAACAATTTTAAATATATTTGCAACCAACATTAGAGCATCTAAACATAAAAAAGCGAACAGTGACAGAACAGAAGGGAGAGATAGCAATACAATAACAGTAGGAGACTTCAAAACTTTACTTGCAATAATGGATAGAACAGCTAGGCAGAAAGTCAACAAAGAAACAGCAGACTTGAACAACACTACAGACCAAATAATCTAACAGACATGTACAGAACATTCCCATCCATAGCAACAAAATTCATTATTCTCAAGAAAACACAGGATAGATTACATGTGTGATACTGTGATATAAGAAATATATATTTTGGTCTTTGTCCAAAGTTCCTAGCATATAGCTACTAAACCCTTGCAATTTCCTATATAAGAGCTTATAGGGACATGAGTGTTGTTTCCAGTTCCTAGAATTGCTCCAAAGTAATAAAGGTGAAATGGGTATCTTTTGCTATTCATAACGAGTCCCTTTTAGTAACATCTGAGTTTATGTTAATGAGGTGTCTTTTGAAAATCCTCTAAGGACAGGGGCTTGTTGCCAGAGGCATCAACCATATGATTAAAGGATTGGAACTTTCAGCCCCATCCCCCAACCCTCAGGGAGGAGAATGAGGCTGGAAGTTGAATTAATCACCTATGATCAATGATTTAATCAATCATGCCGACTTAACGAAGCTTCCATAAAAACCCCCCAAAGATGGGATTCAGATAGATTTGGATTAGTGAACACATGGAGATGCTGGGACGGTGGCACACCTGGAGAGATCATGGAAGCTCCTTCCCCCATATCCTGCCCTATGGATCTCTTCCATCTTGCTATTCCTGAGTTACATCTTTTTATAATAAATGGGTAATGTACTAAGTAAACAGTTTCCTAGGTTCTGTGAGCCACTCTAGAAAATTAATAAAACCTGAGGATAGGGTTGTGGGACTCTCCAATTTAGCTGACTGGTCCAATGCCCAGATAACAACTTGGACTTATGATTGGCATCTGAAATGGGAAGGGAACAGGCTTGTGGGACTGCATCCTTAATCTGTGAGATCTGATGCTAACTCTAGGTAGACAGTGTCAGAAATGCGTTAAATTATAGGATACCCAGCTGGTATTATAGAATTGCTTGGTATGAAAGCCTCCCCCCAAACACACACACACACACACACACACACACACACATTTGGAGTAGAGAGTAGTCTGTGAATAGACAGAGAACAGAGGAGTGGTTTTCCTGTACATCTTGGCGTCAGCATATGTACAGAACATTCCACCCTACAGCAGCAAAACATACATTCTTCTTAAGTGAGCACAGAACCTACTCCAGGATAGATCACAAGTTAAGCCACAACACAAATCTCAAATTTAAGAAGACTGAAATCATTCCAAACATCTCTTCCAAACACAATGGAAGTCCTGCAATATGCAAGATGTGGATAAACTTTGAAGACATCATGTTAAGTGAAAGAGCCAATCACGGAAAGACAAATACTGCATGATTCCACTTATGTGAAGTATCTAAAATAGTCAAACTAATAGAAGCAGAGAGGAGAAGGTAGATACTAAGGGAGGAAAGGGGGAACTGGGGTGTTGCTAATAAACGGGCATAAAGTTTCACTTACGAAAGATGAGTACGTTCTGGAGATCTGCTATACAACACTGTGCCTGTAGTTAACAATACCGTATTGTGCACTTAAAGTTTGTTAAGAGGGTAGATCTCATGGTAAGTGTTCTTACCACAATTTAAAAAAAAAATTTATATATATATATATATGGTAGGCATTGATATGGTCATTTTCGTATCAGGAACCTAAGGATTAGAGAGATTAACTACTTTGCCTAAGATTTCACAGCCATTAAGTGGCAGCATGAACTGTGTGCATTTACCTACTTGGCTAAAAAGGAAATGGTAACATCAGAAGACTGTTGTTTGTCTATTAATTTGTTTTGTTTTGTTTTTTAACATGAGCAAGTTAAAGTACTTTGGGGAGACAATGCCTCCTGTTTTCTGACATAAAGGGGTGAACCTTCACTCACGGTAAGGATGGGGGGAAGGCAGTGCCTATGGAAAGGAAGAAATTTGAAAGCATCTCCAATCTTTATACACACTGTGTAGAGCTTTTCCTACTCAGCTTCTAGATGAAAGCCCTGAGACCAGATTTCATTTTTAAGTTTGTCTCTTTCTGACTCTGCTAATAAATTTAGTCTGTATCTTTTGTACAGTACCTAGTTTGGCGTCATGCTTGATTAATGCTTTCTTCTAACAAATAATAAAGTAGATAAATCATAACCTTGAGATTTAAGCTCCCTATCCCATCGTCTCTCCCCACCAGCCTGATTGAAACCATGCTCATTATCTTCCTGCAATTAGTTCCTCACTCCTCAGGCTCATTCCGTTATCCCAGGGGATGAACCTCCTGGAAGGAGGACTTCATTGAGATGATTAGGTCACATTGCATTCACCAATTAAACAATAGTTAGCTATTGATTTCTACTGAGAAATGTAAATGACTAGCAGATCCTTTACAGAGAGAGCTGTTGTTCTAAGAGGTTACCATTTTATCGTTCTATTTCTAGAGAATTACTTGGCATTTTCTTAAGGTCAGATGGGATACCATAGTGCTAACTATTTAAGATGATAAAACTGTACCTTACCACCATTAGAGAGTGCTTTCAGAGCAACTGCTAAAGCTCATCATATAGATGGAAATATTAAACTTGTTCATATATGAGTAATGCAATGTTACAAAGAAAAGTACACCATAATCTCTTCACTATTTGCATTTCTTTAAGGCCTCACTAGAGCTTCCTCCCTCTCTCTCTCTTTTCATATCTCTCTTTAAATATATAGAGATAATCTATAACCCTTGGGATAACCTATCTATACATATGCATATATATGCATATGTATGTATGTATTCTGTATATGAACTGTCTTTCATGGACAAACATTCTATATTCTCAGGGCTAAAACTGTCAAACCAATCTGCAGTGAAAATTATTTCTGAATAAACCATATGAACATAGGTTGACGTTAATAATAAATGGCTATAATTAGTATGGCTGCATATACTGCCTCTCTCTCTCTGTTTCTTTCTGTCTCTCAATATATATAGTCCTAGTTTTCATAATATTGAAAATAGTTTTGTTTTGTTTTGTTTTCTTTGCGGTATGCAGGCCTCTCACTGTTGTGGCCTCTCCCGTTGCGGAGCACAGGCTCTGGACACGCAGGCTCAGCGGCCATGGTTCACGGGCCTAGCCACCCCGCGGCATGTGGGATCTTCCCAGACCGGGGCACGAACCCGCATCCCCTGAATCGGCAGGTGGACTCTCAACCACTGCGCCACCAGGGAAGCCCGAAAATAGTTTTGAGTGTACTTGAAGCTCCAAGCGAATGGCACAAAACTGTAAATAAATGTGGTATACATAATACTGGCAGTATGTGAGGGCATTTAGGGTAGTAACATAGACAACTGTTTTTATAAGGGTATATATTTATTTCATGTATAATGATAAAATATACAAAGCACATAAATTCACCATTATATATATATATATATATATATAAATGCTCAACATAAAGATAAGTAAAAATTGAACTTAATTTAAGGAAATATTGTAGGTATAGAAAAAATTGTGAAGGCAGTACAAAAATATTAGGGGTGGACACAGGGGTAGAAAACATTACATTTAGGAAGAGAAAGCACCAATAATAGTTAAAATGTATACGGCACTTGCTAAGTGCTATTTTGGGGGCTTTGTGTCCATTAATTTATTTAGTGCCTACAACTCTAAAAATAGAACAGTTATTGTCTTTATTTTCTAGACAAGGAAACTGAGGCACATTGAATTTAAATGACTGGCCCAAGGTCACACTTGAAATATGACTCCAGATTCCTTATTCTTGACTTCTGATTACACTCTTTTAAAAGGTTTTTAGTAATAGTCAAAGCACTGGGGAAGAACAATTTCTAAAAATTCAAAATTTAATGCCTAATGATAAAAAAAGAAGACAGGCAATAAGACATCAGAGGAGACATTTCTGGGTCCCCTGTGCTCCCTACATTCTTCTCCTAAGCTGGGCTTATTCCTTATTTGATCCAAAAATTTAACAGATGGAACGATCCCGTAAGAGTCTTTTGGTCATTTTGTAATTTTCAGAGTCGGTTAGAAATACATTAGGGAAAACTACCTTTGTGGAAAAACATTCTTTGTTCTCAGGACCAAAAGGGGTCTAATCAAACTATAGAGAAAATTATTTCTAAATTGATAGACATTATATGAACATCGTTGCCCCAAGCAAATAAATGGCTATTATTTTTACCACTTCCATTTACTGTTCACTTGCTACAGGCTAGACACTGGCTAAATCTTCTATGTACACAGTGAAATCTACTTCTCATAACAAGTGAAGCAGTTGTTACATCTCTGCTCTATAGAACAAGGTTTGGAAGTTTCCATGGATAAGAAATGGGTGGACTCAGAATATGAACTTGTGACTACCCAATTCAAGCTTATGCTGTTTTGTCCGCATGTAAATGATGTCAGAGCATTTTCTTAGCAACGTCCTAAAAATTAATTCTATCTGCAAATTCAACAATATCTTTGCTGCTATTCCTTCAGAAACAACCGCTGCTTATTCTTTCAATAGTTCAGGTCAGAACAACAAAAATCTGTAGCCATGCAGATGCATAAGGGTCTCCTTGCAAGGAATTTGGTCTTATAGATTGCGTAAATTAACACTGTCTACTTTAATGTCTAGCTTTTTATTTTATTTTTATTTATTTATTTATTTATTTTTGCGGTACGCGGGCCTCTCACTGTTGTGGCCTCTCCCGTTGCGGAGCACAGGCTCCGGACGCACAGGCTCAGTGGCTATGGCTCACGGGCCTAGCTGCTCCGCGGCATATGGGATCTTCCTGGACCGGGGCACGAACCTGCGTCCCCTGCATCGGCAGGCGGACTCTCAACCACTGCGCCACCAGGGAAGCCCATGTCTAGCTTTTTAAAATGATTTTTATTAACTCAATCCAACAAGTGCCCAAGTGTCTACCAGGTCCTGATAACAAGGAACCAACCATCTTGTTGGGGATAAATAACAGGTATTTGCAAAAATAACACAGTTCGAGACTACATACTACAGAATAAGCTGTGTGGAATAGATAGATAATAAGTTCACTTTCTACACATGCTTCAACAGCAGAAAGAAATCATTGTGTCGCAGGTGGATAAGGCTGGTCTACAAATGGGCAGTCTTGACACTGCAAGTCATCTTTTGCTGTCACCCACAGAGGCTTGAAGGTAAGAACAAGAATACCAAAATATGTGTGTTACCTTATTTGACCATAACAACACATGACAAGGAAGAGAGAGGGGAGAAAAAGGAAAGGAAAGTACCATTTACCATTGAGCAGCTATAAGCATTGTGCTCTGAGCCAGGCACCTCAGTACATTATTTTATCAATCCTACCACAACCCTTCAAATTTTGAAAACTAAGACTCAGTGAACATTTAGATTACCCAAATCCACATAACTATCAAGAATGGAACCTAAGCCTACCTGGATCCAAACTTTTATTCTTCCCACTGCAAACAGAGAAACCATGCTTATTCTATTTCTCAAATACTTAATGTATTCTTTGTTTAAAAAGCTACAAATATTAAATAGAAGTATGTATAAGATCTGAGGCTTGCTCGTAAGCATCAAAAACCCTCACGATTTTCCTGAGAACAACAGCTAAATTCTGAGAACATCTATCTGTGATATTAAGCATCTGAACAGTTTTTCAGAGTGTGGTATCCTATCAAGCCTGAGGATGCTTGCTTATTGAGTTATTAGAAAAGAAACCATTCTCATTCTTTTGAAATCAAGATGTACTTACCAAATTCAGAAGCGTAACTGTGTACACCATAGTGCACATGAAGGATCTTTGTACTACAAGTCACGTTAGTCAAAACACGAGCTGTACACTATACAAAAGAAGAATGGTCCTTGCTCCTGAGATGCTCATTACGTTAGTGTGAATTTAGAAATAGAGACCAACATGCAAACTAACTTGCTGAAGAAATGATTCAGACTATGTACAAGCTATTTTTTTTTTTTTCTTTTGTACGTGGGCCTCTCACTGTTGTGGCCTCTCCCGTTGCAGAGCACAGGCTCCGGACGCGCAGGCTCAGCAGCCATGGCTCACGGGCCTAGCCGCTCCACGGTATGTGGGATCTTCCCGGACCGGGGCATGAACCCGTGTCCCCTGCATCGACAGGCAGACTCTCAACCACTGTGCCACCAGGGAAGCCCTGTACAAGCTATTTTTAATGAGGAGAGAGCAATTTTAGCCAAAGGGTAAAAACTTTCAGAAGTTAGCATTTTAGTTTGGAATGGTTATACAGTATAGTACAGTACATTACTGCCACCATAAGCTTGGACATAATAACAACAATGCTAATAATGATAAACAACCTGGGTTCAGATCCTGGATGGCCCCCATAGTACACACCTGTGATTATTGGCTCCCCCTGGGTCAACTCTCCATTCATCTGGTAGCAGCTTCTGCATTTTTCTTAGGAAACCAGCCCACCATTTTTCTAAGTCCTGTGTTTAGAGGGAGGGACTTAGCTGAACCCAGCTCCAGTGACCCAAGCTTAACCCTCTCAGTGTATCTATCCTGTGAACATCAAAGATGGCTATGTGACTGTAATTGGTCCAATCAAAACCAGCCCCAAGACTTTTTGGAAACTGCTAGAAGTGAAGGCTTTTCACTTTCACCAGGGATGCTGTCCTCATCTGTCTTTTGCAGCCATCATTCTACCACAGGTGGGACAGTCTGCCTGAGAATAGGGGCCAACACATGAGAAAGCTGGGCAATACAGAGAAACAAAGTCCTACTGAATATCACTTGGGTTCCTTGAATCAAGCCATGTCTAAACCAAGCAGTGACTCCTGAGTTTCTGATTATATAAGTCAATAAGTCACCTGTGTATTTTTTCCTTACGTAAGTTTAAGCCTGGTTTCTGCTGCTTGCAACCAAGAGCACGGACTAATACAGCTAATTATCGTTGGCATGTCCTTAAACAACTTATCTACCTTCTAAGATTTTCGTGAGGAGTTTTCATAAAATAAAATATGTGAAAGATTCAGCATGAGGCCCAGCACAATTTATTAATTGCTGACTAGAAAAGTATTTGCTGAAGAAGAATAAGCTGCACTGGGAGCTCAGAAACCCTTCTGTGGATGCCAAACAGAAGTGCTCCAGAGGAAGGGGCCAGTGAGTGTGATAACCTTGATCCCCAGAAGCAGCTCCTGTCTTTTTTCAGGCCTCGAGAAACCAGCTTGTGTCTGAAGTGACAAGGCTAAGAACAGGGAAGGAGAAGTGGGTTAGGTCATGCTCATTCGTGTCAATCACTTTCACGTTCCAAGGTAGAGTTTTCAAACAAAAAGCCTTAGACATACAAAGGAAAACAAAATAGGTCACTTGGGCCAGAGTGAGTCTTTCAGTAAAACCTGTTCTGGCACAATCAGGCTAAACTGAACTGCATTGTATAAAGCTATAGCACGACGAGAATAACACCAATGGAAGTAATTTGGGACTTTCTGTTGTAGTTCTGTGGCCTATTTTTCATACCTCTCTGTTGTACAGAGGAATTAATAATGACACAAATTATCCTAATTATCTCCTTCTGGTGCATAATTTGATGACCAGCAATTTAAATAATGGGCCTATATTAAAATGTTATATTTAAAGATATTTTTGAAGCGCTATAGAATTTAAATCACATTCTTAGGTGTTTATTTTTAGTAAACAAGGTCAATCTCATCACAGAATCAGTATAGGGGAACTAGGATAAAAGAAAGAAAATTCACTTATGTGGTTTACAACTAAGACCTAGCTAGCATGTGTGTTTGGAGGAAAATTCAAAATTCTTGTAATCTGGCTATTAACAGTACTTTGTTTTGTGATTTCTTAAATAAAAATAAATATGGGTTTTTTTATATGTATGTAAACTAGGAAAATTTAAAACTTTATGTTTAATGCCAACAAAAACGTTTCAGGGATTTCAAACACTAGACATTAATTAAATACAACATACTAATTCTTGTCACTTACACTTTTATAAACTCAACTTTAGAAGCATAGCAAGACATTCAAATGGAAACACCACAAGGTACATTTTTAGGTTTGGCCGTACCACTTTAAAAAAGATATACGAGTACAAGCAAAATGATACAGATGTCTTGTGAGAATAAGAGACTCAAACTGGTGAGTTTTAGTTAACTTTCATTTAAGTGTTTTATAAAAATGATTCTACTTAAAGAACTAGGTTGTTTTAAAGGAAGATCTTGAATTAAGCAAACTACGCTTGTCAAATATTCAGACATTTCACGCACACGTGCGCAAACACACACACACACACACACACACACACACACACACAGAGGCATTATTTCCTGAATAGTCACTGACAGATAAAACTGGGATTCTTTTCATTCTTTGAACCACTTAACTGAGGTATGACTGACATGCAAAAAGTTGTACAAATTTAATGTATACAATTTGATGAGTTTGGAGGTAAGTTTATACACAACTGGGATTCTTTTTAATCATACTTTAGAATTTCCTCTTTAATCATACATTAGATTTATTTAGTCTAAGTCTCAAATGGTTCACGCCTCAAAGGTAACTCCAAGTATGACTTTTTTTTTAACTCATTGAGTAAATATAATAATTTCTAAGCAGCACTCTCCAGTAGAAATATAATATAAGCCATATGGACAAAAGTTTTTAGAAACTAGACTATAAGTCAAAAGAAACAGGTGAAATTAATCATATATTTTACATAGCTCAGTATGTTCAAAATATTATAGTTTCAATATATAATCAATATCAAATTTACTAATGTGCTATTTTACTGTTTTGGGGACTATCTGAAATCCAGTATATATTGTACTCTGAAAGTATGTCTCAATTCAGTCCAGCCACACTGTGCTAGTGGCTTCTCACTCGACAGGGCAGTTGTAAAGTCACCAGTGGCTCTTCCTCTGATAATTTCCTTCTTTGAAAATCAACACACCATAGTAAATGCAACATACCTAGTCTCTATCTGCATCCCTTTTCAACTGTGCTCATCGTGGAGAGCCATTTAAGAGAAATCAAAACCTCAAAATTCCAGAATACAATCTGAGAACTATTTGGAGAAATTAAATGGTCCAACAAATATGGATAACTGAGAGAAAATGAAACCAGTGCCTAGATGTATATCCAATAATCTATCCAGTCCAGTGACTTGACACATCAAAAAATTAGATGCCCTTGCATTTTCACTAAAACACTAAACATACAAAATTGTTGGAGGAAAGTACATTCACTGAATTCTACCAGGCCAAGAAATGCAGGCTTTAATTGAATTCTGTAATATAACATTTGAGTTTTGAATGATAAGAGCAATAATTCTAGATAATACTTCCTATAACATACTTCCAAAGTTTTGTAATACATCAGTTAAATATATTCATTTGGACTACAAACAATTGTGAGAAAATGCTAACATACTCTGCTCCTTTCCCCCTTTCCCATCTTCAAGCTGGAGAAGGTGGCAAAGGAGTTTTTACAGATGCTTTTCTATCTTGGGTTGGGAATAATGACGCCATGTCCATAGACACAGTGTTCTGTCAAATTGCTTGTAAGGCCATGGAGAAAAATCACATAACCAATTACTTGTAATCATAGGGACCCCGCCAACAAACTTAAATTGTTCCTTCTCTAAAATATTTCTTTGTAGATAGTCCTAGTTAATATATTCTTTATCTATTTAAATTTCCATTTTTTTCCTCAATGCTCTTTGACCATACTTTACTTCAATCGTATATGTAATCTCTCCTATCTCCCAGTCTACTCAAGAGGCACCAAAGCTCAGTAGGTGTAGGGACTGTGGTGTAATGAAGACCCACAGGCTGTGGACTAAAGCCAGTCTTAGTTCAGATTAATAGTTCACTATTAATGCCCTTGCCATTCATAGTGAGTGCTTTGGGCAAGGTACTTAATCTCTCTGATTTGCTTCTTACCTTTAAAATGGAGATGAGACCTAAAGACTTCAGAACATCCAGCAACAATGTCCCGCACAAATGCTAATGCTATTGTTATTGGTATTATTATCAACATTAACCCAATAATCTCATTGCTAAAAGATCTCAAAGTCCTTTAAAAAATCACTAAGTTTAAAATACCTCAGTATTATCTATATCCTTCTCTCTCTATATATATAATGGATATATAGATATCTATAGGCCTATATCTCTACAGAGATGGATATAGAGATATTCTCTCTCTTATTTCCATACCCTATTTACTTGACATGAGTTAGCCTATATTTAATATTTTAAAGAGCATGCAACATTCATTGGGAACTGAGCTTCTATCTTGAAAGATAATTCAAGCCAGTCTAATATATAGGAATACGCCTTTTAATATCCCAAAAGGTCAACAGTACCAATATCCTAACTGTCACTAAATGGAGGCACGATTCAAATTTTGTTACTTAAAGTTAACAGTTTCAACCTAAGGATCTCTAAAGAACTCCAAGGCTCAGAAGCTTCTAGCTGCTTCTGGAGTTCAACTGACACACAGTCATGGCAAGCTGAGAGATAACTGCCCAAGGGTACTCATGAGCAGCAGTAGGGAAAATCAAACCCAGGGGTTGCATGCTCTTATAAATGTTTTCATCTCAAGAACACCAAAAAAAAAAAAAAATGCTCTGCAATATGCCAGTCCTCAAGTGTATTTATTATTTCAATTTAATAAGCATTCACCTAGTAAGAATTTAATAAGAATTCACCTAGTAAGAATGAAAATAAATGATACTTATTAGTGAATAATGGTTTGTTCCAGTCTCTGGGTTTAAAATAAAGTAACCTCATCAAAGGATAAATACCAACACTACGCTTGGAGGTCAACAGGTAATGGTAAATAGGAACAAATGGAAAGAAACAAGGAGAACAGTTTAGAGAGTTGGGAGACTGATTTTTTTATGTCAATGATATATTTCTTTTTTTTCCACCTCTTTGATTGGCTAGCACAATTACAATTAAATAAAATAATTTCTTTTCAATAGATTTTGGTACATTTGAATCATAGATGGAGCCTTAAAAAGGAAGAAGAAAACACTTTATGATAGGTATCATTTCTAGGAATGAAAAGTGACATTTTTCCATTTCTACAGATATTACATGATCTTAGATGTAGCAGTAGTTTGCCCATGTCATATCCCTTTCAGAGAAGTTGTTTTCAGGCAGTAGGTTGGCCTCAAACTAAATACAACTTTAGAGAGATGAAATTTTAGAGAAATTTTAGAGAAATCTTTAGAGAGATTAGAAATTTCTGATAGACATCCTGAGGTCTTATTCAAGGTGTTTCTAATTGACATTATTGTCATGTAGCTGAGGAAAAAGACGGACTGCATTTAAAGATATATGATCACTAAACGGAGATCAAGATCAGGAAATAAAGCTGAATCCTCATGAAGGCTTTGAACCAGAAACCAGAAAATAGTCATCAACTGGCATCTTCCTTCTTCCCCTCATATAGCCTGTGTCTGCTCGTACTACCTAATTTTTTTCTATGAAATAGCTCTTTCTCTATACACACCTCCTCCCAACACCCTGCAAAATAAAACCGGCCCAAAACGTCAGCAGCAATTCCAGAGGTTATGTCATTTCCTAAATCCAAACCCATAGCTACAGTAGAAGCTAAATCCTCTTATCTGACCTTATTCAGTTATATGAACTGAAAAATCAGAGTGGTGACTTTTAAAATATATTTAGACTTTAAAATATAAATTATATTCATATATAATACATATATAGTACATGTATACTATAGTAATATATTATATATGGCATATATATATTGTAATATATAATGATATATACTATTTACTGTATATGGTATATAACATTATATAGTACTAATTAATGCATAGTAGGAAATATATAATAAATACATATAAATATGTATTATAAATACATATATGTATTATAAATACATATAATATATACTCAATCAGTATAACTTTTTAAATTAAAATGGCTATATATAAGTCATGCACCAATTTCTGACATAGGTATTAACGCTGGAGGGGAGAGGTGAGGCACAGTCTGCAACTCTCCACCTAGGTGCTCGCACACCTGTAGGGAATATTGAGGTAGATAAGGGGACACAAGCAATATCTCATTTCTTAACTAGACAAAAGTATGATCTGATGTTCGGCTGGTTGTCACTGCTTCTCTGGCTAACTTGCTGGCCATCTTTGAAGGATGCTGTAGCCCACACAAATCTCTGACCTGGGAGCTCCTGTTTCATCTCTTCTGCCTTTCTAAGTCCCCCACCTAGGCATCCCAACTCAGACTCTGACTGCTGGGGCCATTTCCCCTCACAGGAGGATATCTTTAGTGCAGTTCTATCAAAATAGCTTGAGTTCAACCATGATCCACAGCTACTCAAGCCACAGGAAGCTCACACACCCTGATCAACAGTAGGCTCCTGGAAATTATATTCTGGGACTTTCAAGGCTGGTTCACTAGAGACCTTCCAATGCACTGGACCTCTTAGAATACTTCTGCCTGCACCTCTTAGAATACTTGCTCTGGGATAAGACAGCTGGCATGTAAGTTCAATTACTCTGAGAAAGTCATGCTGTGAGGAAGTCCAAGCTTGCTATCTAGAAAGGCACTACAGAGAAAAGAAAGATGCCTGATGAGTTTTAATCATTCCACTCCCATAAGACATTTAAGTGGAGAAGCCACAGTGGACGTTCCAGATCCACGAGACATGATATGCAAAGGAACTAAGGAATCAAGTCAATGCTAGTACTGAAGCACTAGGCATATGGTCACAATGGAGGCACCCCAGTGTAAGCCGAAGTCATCATGAAGCAAAGACAAGTCATTCCCACTGTGCCCTGCCTAATCTACTGATCTACCAACTTGTGGGCATAGTCAATGGTTGTTGCTTACACTGCTTTTCATGGTGGTTGTTACACAGCCATAGATAACCAGAACAACTATACAACCATCACGTTCAAACTCTTTTAGCCTTTTAAGATATTATATACATTTTTGTGGATGGGTAAAGTTCCTCCATTGGTATTTACTATATAAGGTTATTTCTCTAAAAATAATCTTATTTCAGCTGAATTAGCATAGCTTTTTCTATCATAATGGCTTAGTTTAAAATATATATATATACATTTTTAAAAATAAAGTTTTTCGCCTATGTGATCTTGGGTAAGTAACATTAACTCCTCTCTATGTTTTAACTTATTTTAAAAATGGAATAATAGCCATTTAATGGGAATTCAATAAAATAATATGCATAAAATGCCTTTCACAGTTCCTGACACATCGGAGGTACTTACCAAATGGTGGCTCTTTGGAATAATAGAATATGTTTTCATTTTCACTACTATTCTTCATAAGAACCCGATGTGAAATATACCTAAAGGAACTATTTCTGACACAGTAAAAGTAATTTTGCATTTAAGAGAGTAAGGTCTGTGGATGTATTTGTTTTCTTGCATCTGTTTTTAGACCATTTGGAGTAAGCTTGAGAAATCTTGTCAGTCATTCCCAAGTATGTCTGCTTGTTCTACCAGAAGGAAACTTCTCAACGTTTTGAAGTTACCTAATCTTCACTTGAAATATTTGAAAAAACTTCACATACAGGAAGGGAAAGTAAACAAAGATAAATCATAGAAATTTAATCTGCCACAGATGCAATGAAAAGAGAAAAACTGTGTGGGAGGGGTAGAAGAAACTTGCAAATATTTCAATCAAATTAACATCAAGCATAAGTTAGACAAGACTGGAAAGATAATTACCTGCCTAGAAAAGCAATTAAATTGGGGTTTTGCCTTTTTTAAAAAACAGCACATGCTGCTGTTAGAAAGAAATAATGGAAGTGTTAATTGTAATAATATAATATTTTAGGAGTTATTTTTTCTGAAATAACTATAAATGTGAAAATATGAAATGTTTGGTGTGAAGGCAGAGCCATGCATAATCAAATATTCTGGAAGCAGTCCATCCTCACACAGGCATTCCTTTTTACAAGATTTTGACTGTAAATTATGATTTTACCTGCCCATAATAAAATGGTCCTTTGAAATAAGTGTTATCTTCCAACAGTTCCTTCTGCTTTATTGGAAAAGCAGGATCTATGAATCCTTCCTTGATAACTTACTTCAGGCTCTTCATCTCTACTGATTTATTCATTTTACTTGAGTCCTTCTTCAAGAGTGTCAAGGACTTTTATTTTTGTCACAGAAATCATTAATTTGCATTTGAAAAATGGGAAGTTGGGAATAAAGTCTTCAACTAATTATAATCAGTGGCCACATCTAGATGCAGAAGCCCGTGCATAGTCACAAATGATCTTTTGAGGAGTAATGCATCTGTTTTATTCCTCTCTGTGTTTTTATCAAAATTGTAGAAATTTTTATTAGTCTCCTCCACATTTCATTTCTCATCATTTCCTATCTTCTTTTTATATGTGAAACATGCTTGGCTTTTCAATAGTCAATATTTCTAATTCTCTCTTACCATTAATTGCTCTCTTCTTCCTCCCCTTTAACTTTCTTCTTGTTTTACTTCTCTTATTATGAGAATAAGCACAGGAAAATAGATGGATCTAACAAAGATGGTGAGTATATTTTATAATTTATATTTCAGCAGAAAGTAAGAAAGATATATTCACTGAATATCTCTACAGAAATGAAGGCATAGTATAAATAGTTAGTATTTGAAATCACAATTAGCTTTCATATCTATTATGTCTTTGAAAGAAAACTGTATTTCATATGTAGCATTTTTAAAAGATAAAGCAAGCGTAGGAACTCTGTGAAATACCAAAATAAAATTTCAAAGGCAAGTCATCTATCAATTTGAAAAAAGAAAATTGAAAAACATTGTGAAGAAAAATAATTGCAACAACGAACAGAAGTCATAAAATTTCCAGTAGAAGGGGAGTTCCGTAATGAAAACTTAATATAAAATAAATGTGGTTGCAATAAAATAGGTTCAAATTTCAAAGGTCAAAAGACAGGGGAGAAAAACACGCTCATGACAGAAAACCAGAATAAATTAATATAAAGTAAGATTTGGTAAAACAACTCAGATAAAACAAAACACCTTGAAAAATAACATTCAATCAAATTTAATCAAATCATCTTGAACTCATCCCAGACATTTATTTTATATTTTAATAATGTATACAGAAACATTCTGGATCATAGCAGAATTTAATTTTTTGGTATTCTTAAAGAGCAAAGAGTAGGTGCAATATGATCTTTTAACTAAAGTACAAAGATCAAAGCACAACAAACTTCAAGTCAGTTTCTGTTTGTAAAAATAGGTACCATTTTAGGATCAATTTCATATAATAAATCATCCATCAATATGTCAGCATACAGTTTCATCAGAAATATACCAAGAGACTTTGGATCCGATATTTGACAATGCTGATAAAATATAAGTTAGCCATCATATCTACTCTAGGAATATACTAATACCATTTGACCAGTAATTTCAAGGCCTTTAACTCTGTAAATATCCAGTTTTTATAAAATAAAGTTGATTCTAAACCTGTATGTTTTACAGTCTAATTTTCATTAAATGAAATTAAAAAAAATATCTCTCTTCTGGCTCCATAAAGAGTCCCACTAAAAACATCCATAATGAAGATAGCAACTCTAAGAGAAAACAAATATTCAGATATTGATTGTTTTTTTTATTTTGGGGATTAGATTGGCAAAGCCAACAGCCAATGAATGAGAGAACTATTGCACTAATAGATATTTCAACTGTTTCCCTTGGAAATGGCAATGAGACTAATAACAGCCTGCAATAACAATAATGAATCTTAATAACTTTTCATGATCATGATGATGATGATTAACCTAGGCTGAAAATAAAATTATAAGAATATTGTGCAAGACGTTCTCTGAAATTATAAATGAAATATGTTCTCTTCCATATGTACAACATTTCCAGACAATGTGCAAGGTAGCAGCCATTTCTTTGGCACATAAGAGAAAGATCATTCCAACCACTCAAATTAAATTCTGGTTATTGTTTCTGTGAAGTATATACTAAAAGCAATATATATACTTTCTCTTCCCATATCTGCAATACTATTTCTTATGTTTAAGTCAGAAAGAAATCCTCTCACACCCTGATACAGAGAGAAATTAGCTCATCTCTGATAACAGATTGAGCCATCCTTAAATTTTGGCTTTTTCAAGGTAAAATTAAGTATGTTTAATTCTTAGCCTACAATTTGGGTTTATTTAAACAAATACCTAAATTCTAAATCCCTTAAAATTGCTTACCTCCTGACATTACATTTGTTTAAAAATGGCAGTTCTCTGTTTTCGATAAAATTGATGTCAACCATGTGATCCCTAAATGTAATAACTTGATAAAACAGCAGGTGGTTTTAGGGCATTATCATTTCAAGCCACTTTTAACAATATAGATAAAAGTTCCAGTTTCAGTAGCATAGGTTATTGTCTTCCAACAGAACCTGTACTCTGCGTGATTAAGCAGTCTTTAATATTATTAAACTCTGTAGAACATTACATATAGCCTACCATCCTGATTGAACTCCAAAATAGAGAATGGATAATGAAGAAAGAAAGCCCATGTTGACAGTTTGGGAAGCTAATGAGAAATGTGTCACCTAAACTTTAGCCAATATTTGACCCATAATTTAAGATGTCTTCCTATTAAACGAAATTATTTCATGTGATTAATTGTGGCTTTCCTTATGGTAACATAGAAATCTCCTTCCTCCATCCATCACCAACCATTATATACATCTTTCAAATGGGATATAATGAGGTTTGTCTGCCTCTCTCACATGTCAGAGCAGGGCCATCCAGTTTAACCTAAAATGTTGGAACTTGTCTGGAGTAAATAATCTTTCCATCTTCCAAAAAAAAGTATCTAGGCTGCCATTTCTATGCCAGGCACTTAATTCTGAATGCTTCTCTGTTCTAGAGCTCAACCCTGAAAGGGCTTATAGACAGTTTTTGACACTTTTGACACACTTTGGCCCAGCAGTCAGTGTGGTGTGAAGTCTCAGTGGAGGTGAGCTTCTTTTAGAAGGAGACTTGAAAGAGGGAAAAAAAGAAGTGGTACAAAAGGAATTGGATCAGAAGTCAGTAAAAATGGATTCCAATCCTGTCTTTGTCTTGAACTGTATGATCTTGGACATATTGTATCACTTAACCTATCTTGGCCTCAGTTTCCTCATTTATTAAATTAATGAATGCTGAAAATGATCCCTCAACTTTGAAATTGAACCATACTTCCTTTTAGTGACTTTTATGCCACCTGTCTATGATTCTAATGTAAGCGTTTTTCAAATAATATTAATATGTTTCCAACTAGTCTACATTTTCCATCCCTTCTTATGCTCACCATTTTGTCTGATGTCCCTATATTTGCTTCCCAAAGTACCATTTTTACCATGCCTATACCAGTGCTTCTTAAAATTCATGGTTTCAGAATCGGTGAGCACTCACCCCTTCTGGGGGCCAGCTGATACCTGGCCTGGACCAATGGTTAGCAGACAGAAATATGGACACAATTTTGCCCATTTTTAAAAAGAACCCCCAAATCTTGTTTTTTATATGAAATCTACTAATTTTAAAATCTTATCAAATAATTCTAAAAAACTGAGCACCCTACATGGATCAAATAAAATTTATCTTTGAAACAATTATAGCCCATGGAGCAGACGAGTACTTGAAATCTCTAGAGTTTCTAGTGCATCTCTGTAGATGTCCGAGGACCAACTGTTTTCACTCTGCATTCTGAGAGGCATCAAGATAAACACAGCAGAAGACTGCAACTACTCAACGGTCTAGCAAATTGGCAGTTACTTCAACCCACTCATTGTACATGTAAAAATTTATATCTAAACAATTGAAATACCTTTCCCAAGGTCTGATGGCAAATTGGTAACAAAATTGGAACAAGAATTCAAGGCTCACCCTTCTCAGTAAAATTTCTGTACCTTTTAGCCTTCCTCATTTTTCTAATATGTCTGATAGAAAAATTCCATGCTTTCAAATTGCAAACATAATTTTCTCATTTATGGAACTACCTTTCCTAGGATCACTCTGTACTTCATTTGTCTTATTCATTTATATAAAATTTAATATGTAATATTAAATTATACACAAATTATAATAAAATATGGGGTTTATGATACATGCACTTTACTTATATATATATATGAAATATATATAACCATATATAAACAATATGAGGCTTTTAACAATGTGAGTTCTCCTCAAAAACTCTTCAGTTCTGTATACACATAGGACCTTACCTCCATCACATTCTCCATTATAAACAACATCCTTCCTCTTCCTAAGTTTTATTGCCTGAAATACATGGTTCCTCTCTCTTGGGTACTATTTAAATCACAGTGGTAGAAGTCTAATCCTGACAGCTCAGTAAAATCACTTGGATAAGTCAAAATTGATCCATTCTTTTAGATGCCTTGTCATTCTTAACCAGTGGTTTGAATTTGACTTCTCAAATACAGACCACTATGCGAAACATATGTAGCTGATGCATTTCAAAAAATGGAAGAAAAAAATAGCACGGCAACACGAGATGATCTTTACTTTTTCTCTTAAAAAGTGTTGTTGTATTCAGTAATTTTTAAGGCACAGTTATTCAAACACTACAGGAAAAAATGTACACACGGGTCCTTTTTATAGTGTTACTAGAAAAGAATGAAAGTTAATGAAAAGTAGAAATTAAAATGATTATCTCTGGGAATATTCAATTTATATGAATCATTTGTAATACCATTAAATCAGATGAATGTTCTCAGACCTAGGGGACCCAGGAACTGTATTTCATTTCTTCTCCTATTTCTCCTCTTACTTAAATGCTAAATCAGAGGATGAAAACAAGGAATCTACAGGCCAAATCTAATCTGTACACATTTCTGTATGAAATATGCATCATACAAAAATATATATTATATATATATTTTATATATATATTATATATAAAATTATATTTATTTTATTTTTATGTTATTTTTGCTGAGGTTTTTGTTGAAACTATTAAGTTGCCTACTTTGAAAAATCAGGAGGTTTTACATACACACTGGATTCTGACTTGTCTTAAATAACTGGAAAATCTGGAAACAAGTAACCAACCTAAGTCACCGCTCCCTTTAAATGGAATGCACGCGTCCTTTACCACAGTCCTCAGCATTCATGCTTGTGTCTCCAACACTGAGCCCATTTAATAGTTGCCTTATACCCAAACCTCATCACTTATTTACTTATGGGACATTTGTAGGGATCTACAATTGTGAATTTTTGCTCAAACAAGTGTATGCTTTACTAAACAAAAAATAATTAGGCAGTGTCCACACAACTCCAAAGCAACGAGTTAGTTCGATACAGAAAAATAAGAGTTCACACCAAATTGCACACTTATTCAAACAAACTTTTCAATCTATTCATTCTAGGCGGTAAAGTCGGGAGAACATTCTCCATGGATCTCTTACATCTCTGTACATCTTATAAGCAAGGCATTGACTGCCCTTTCATTCTGAGTAATCATGTGAAAGGCATCTGTATAGTGAACAGCTTTGGGAGATAGAGAGACCATCCTTATCCAGAGCAAAGGACAGTAAGTCTTACTGCCCATTATAAAAGATGTGGGTTCTCTCAGCTCAGAGTTTCTGTCTTGTAAAGAAACCCACTGTGTGTGCGCACATCAAACTGGGACCACTTAGGTTGTCCCCTCCTGTCTTCTGCAAACATCCATGAAACTGTTGCAGGCTAACTTGTTACCCTGTAAATAGACTAAAATCTTAGACACTTCACAGCTTTTGACAAGTTGCTCCATTTACTAATCTTTATGAATTAACTGAACTTGGAGTTGACTCTAATATAAACCATGCTATATTATTTCAAATGTGTTCATTATGTTCACATAAGGAGAAAGATTTACAAACCTCCTACACAGTTGTTCAGAATATTCTGGGTGAATTGTTCATGATTAGGATACTGATACTGTAGAGGTGGTATGCTCTAGTGACTATGCATACAAGCTTTCCAATCAGATAGACTACATCTTAAATCATGGTTCCCCTACCTATTAGCTGTGTGAACTTCAAATTGTTGCTTCCCTTTATTAAGCCTCAGCATCCACATCTATGAAATGGGGCAAAACTTCCTATGTTATAATGTTGTTGTAAGTATTTAATTCAATATCTATGGAGTATAACAGAAAATTTCTTGAGAAGTTCATTCAGTGGGATAATCTGTTGACAAATTATTTCTTGTTACTATAGATTTAGTAGAAAGGAACAAAACAGAATGTGTTGTAAACTTCCTTTTTTCTTTCCCCCCTCTTCCCTCCAATGTACAGGAGGGTATTCAGGCCTCTATCCCCGAGTTCTAGGTTTTCCTTATCCTTCAAGAATATTTTCTAAAGTTGTTTTTAAAAGGCCAAGATGTCAAACCCTAACAGGCCTTTAAGCCTATGGTGATGGAATGTTCACTTGGAGAATCAAAGGTCAAAGAATAGAGGTTCCAGATGTGTTGATATCCTGGAATTTGACACTGTGTTTAGAGGATCCCTGAACCAGACCAAAAGCCACGTTCTTAAGGTAGCAGACACAGCAAGAGTTTAAGTTTGGGATGAAAATGAAAACCAGACTGTCTAGTCTTGGCATCTCAGTGGAGGCCCTCTGACAGATTTGTTCTACAGGTAGAGGTGCACCAGTGGAAATGCCCACCCTTATATGACCACACAGGCCCAGGGAATAGAGAAATCCAAAGTGTCAAGTGTGGATTTAAAAACCAAGACCCTTCTCATTTTCACGCGCTGCGCAAGGAAGAAAAAGGATTACCAATGGAAAATGGCTGATGTTGGAATTCAGACCAATTTTGGAAGTAAGGCCATCAACTTAGATTTATTGTAATTTGTGAAAAAATGTAAACTTGGTATTTATTTTATGAAGATCATCATAGAGCAATTTAAATCTGTTTAGCAAGTGCCTTGAAAATAGTATGTGCTCAATAAATTGGGGCCTTTATTAGTAGTATTGTCTTAGCCGATATACGCCATTCTTGTTTAAAGATCTCAATTCTGGGACACCTATCTGTTTTCTTCTCAGACATGTGGAATTGTAAGTATTCTAAGAGCTCATCAAGACCAACCTCTTAATCAATGTAGCAACTATCTGTATAGCTTCTCTGACAGATGATTACACACACTCTGTTGTAATATGTCCATTGACAGGGACTTCACAGTTTTTAGTAAGTATTCTTTGTGAAATTTCCATCCACCTACTTTTTGAAAAAGTAGAATATTTTTTATAAGGGCAAGACACCAAATTCCCAGATAAAGATCATTTTCATGACCATATTTTGTCACAAAACATATTGAATAGTTGTATCTACAAAATGAAAAATAAACAGGAACAATGAAATTTAGTTTGCTCGTTAAATGATTTGTATATTGAATCAAATGTGTAGGTATACCTGTTTTTTTAAATGTTACACATCTGTTTGTGACTTTTTACACACATAGAACTTGGGATTCCATCTAAATATAACACTGAGTATAAGGAATTAAGAAAGTTGGAAGCATTACATAATAGAGTAGAATAGCATATCATTGTATCTGACAGATCATCTTTGATGTAACCTAATAAAAATCTCAATAATAGTTGAAGATAAATAATAATATAAGGGAAGTCCTAAGAGAACAAAACCATCTAAATTTAAATTTATAAATTAGTTCCCCAGAAGTGTTCAGTGACTTGAACCTAATTCAAAGTGAATTTGGCACAAGATACTCACATGCCCAGGATAATACATGGGCACATTGGAAACAAAGTAGTATGGAGTACAAAAGTTCACCTCCTAGAGGTCTTCCTGACAGATCCTATCTATCTTATGCCCGGATGGTGAAAGGAGTCATGTTTAAAACTGACGGAAGCAGAAATCATTTGCACCACATTAACTTAATTTGCACTGTCTCTGCTGAAACCTTGGGAAGTCATTTTATTGGGGAAAAGCTTAAATTATAGGTGGTGTATTTCCTCTACAATGAACCTGAGTTATTAAAAGCACTAACAAATCTTATCAGCCACCTATTGTTAGTCAAATTGTGAAATCCATTATAATATTTTCCCACATAAAATTTTCAAGCAATTCAACCAAATGAAGTTATTTCAATTCACCGCATTTATTATCTATTTTTACTGTTGCTGAGACATTATGGGGAATGTACAGATGAATAAGATTTGCCCTCCCCCTCTTCCCTTTTCCCCAATTTTAAGGAGTTTTAATCTAGTAGAGGGACTTTTGATAGGGACACAAAATACCTACATTAGAAGGCATACTATGGAAAGGACGATGATCTAATTATGGGTTTCTCCAGAACAAAGCCTTGGTCCCATGCACCAACATATTCTCTTCTCCAAGCCTAATGCCCAATGTGTCCACTGAATGAAGAATTTAAAAACTGGAAAAAAGATACATGGACCAAAGTTGGGTATAAAATGAAAAACAGAGGCAAGGCCTCTAAGTGTGACTGAGGGAGAAATCATACAGTAAGTATTTGAGCGGGGTTTTGAAGAACGAGGAAGATTTTGACAGGCAGTTATTAAGGGAAAGGGTATTTAAGAAACAGAATTCAGCATGAGCAAATTCATAAATATGGGAAAGAACAAAGCTTGATTCAAAAATAGCAGGGAGCACCTTTGACCCCAGAAGTTTAAGATTAGCTGGAAAGGTATCTCTGGTAGGTATCATGTGGAGATTTCACCTGACAGAGAGCCAGGCAATAAGCATATTCTTCATTTTTCTTTTTCTTTTTGTGTGACCAGCATCTGTTTACCTTAGCCAGATGACAGCACTCTGTATGCCTAGAAATACCATCTCTTCTCTAGATTTAACATTACGTTTTGTTTTTTCTTCCAGTTCTCTTGAGACAATTGACATACAGCCCGGTATAAGTTTAAGGTGCTGTATGTATTGCTTACATACATCATGAATAGTAAGTTTAATGAACATCCATCATCTCATATAGATATAAAAGAAAATGAAAAAATATGCTTTTCCTTGTGATGAGTGCTCTTAGGAGTTACTCTCTTAACAACTTTCCTATACAACATACAGCAGCGTTAATTACATTAATCATGTTGTACATTATATCCCTGGTACTTAATTATCTCATAACTGAAAGTTTGTACCTTTTGACTACCTTCGGCCAATTCCCCCTCCTCCCAACTCTGGTAAACAGCAATCCGATCTCTTTTTCTATGAGTCTGTGTGTTAGGTTGGTTTTTGAAGTATAATTAACCTACAACATTATGTTAGTTCCTGGGGTACAACATAGTAATTCGATATTTCTGTATATTACAAAAGGATCACCAGGATAAGTCTAGTTACCCGCTGTCACCATACAAAGATATTACACTATTATTGACTATATTCTCCACACTGTACATTTCATCCTGTGATTCATTTATTTTGTAACTGGAAGTTTGTACCTCTTAATTTCCCTCACCTATTTCACTAATCCCCTTACCGCCCACCTCTCTGGCAACCATCTGTTTGCTTTCTGTATCTATAAGTCTGTTTCTGTTTTATATTTGTTCATTTATTTAATGCAGTATAGTGCCCAAGTCATAAGATAATGAATTTTTACGCATGTAAAAATAAGTGTTTACCAACCACATCAATATTTCTAGGATCTTAGGTGGCCCTCTGTTCTATTAACACTCCATAAAAAGAGTAATACGCTCACTTTTATTACTGTATGTTAGTTTCATCCATTTTAAGTATCTTGCTTCTTCAACTCAACCTATGTCTGAGTTTCAACCATGCTGTTGCACATAGCAGTACCTCATTCTTTTTCTTTGTTTTATAGTATTCCATTGTATAAATACAGCATTACATAAATATAAGTAGTCTATTATATAAGCACCTATTTATCCAATTTACAGTTGATGAACATTTTGGTGGTTTTTAGTTTGAACAAATCAAGTTAAATTTGAAGTTCTGTTAGGACTAAAATCTTTATACAGATAGTGGCCATATAATCCAGTTTGCCGAAGTCCTACTCTTGACATATTTTTCTGGCATAATTATTAATAGTGCCCCCCCATTTTACTCTCAGAAAGTGACATGGTTTGTATGAAAAATTACATGATAATCCCATACAAAATATAAGATGATACAGTTAAGTACATATTATTTTCTGAAATGAAAGACCAAGAACAGCCATTGCTTACTATCACAATGGTTAACTGGATCTATAAAATAAGAGTGAATTAGAAGAATTTCCAAGAATTCCATATACTATACTGCAACCTTAAGTGATCTCTTATTATCATGCATAACGGGCAGTGACTTATTTGAGAATAACTTTAGAATTTCATTACGTAGATTATTAAAATTAACCTCTTCTTAAGACAGTATATGAATAATAGAATATAAATAGAAATTACATCAAGAGCTACAGAACAATTTCTTATCCAAAAACATTTTTTGAGGAGTTCTGTGGGAGAATGACGTATTTTATTTTCTCCTTGGCTTTCATTTCACATATATACACCCCAAACACAAAAGAACAGGACCCACAACATGACATTTCACTGAAATCATCAGTAACATCTACATGTTCACTTTTTTCCCCCTCTTACATATGGCTCTATTTACTTTGAAACATCTCATAAATGGACTTGGCCATTATCCTTTTATTCAGTGCATTTATTATTGATGCTGTTTTAAATTACTGATTGTGCTGTTTATTTGGTATTCCCAAGACTTTTAAAGAAAAGGAATTTTCCCCTAAGTAACTCACATTTAACTCCACCTCCATCTCTCCTCTAAGCACTAATTTAATCAATTCTTTCTATATACATTAGGTATTTCATTCATCACCAATGAAATGTGCATAGAAATACCTGTTTTTAATTTCTTCTTAATATAGTATATATCCTGGACCCCAAGATTAAGTGTTGATGATTTCTTCTGTTATACTGCAGTGTCATGGATATAATTTGTTACCATTAAAATCATGTTACTAAGGATTACTTTTCAGTTTGTGAAATTTAGCGTATATACACTAGAAGGCCTAGAAAATTGGCAAATGGTAAAAGCTTGATGGTCTTACTTAACAAAGTGTTAGTGCGCATTCATAGCAAAGGTATTAAATGGATTTAATGCCTCAAAGGGGTGTTTAAAAGAGGCCACAGGTAAAAGGAGGAAGGCTAGCTAGACATAACACTGTGAATGATATCTTCATAATTGTCTTCTGATGAAAGAAAAAAGAACTGGGAGTGCTTCCCTGGTGGCACAGTGGTTGGGAGTCCACCTGCCAATGCAGGGGACACGGGTTCGTGCCCTGGTCCGGGAAGATCCCACATGCCGCGGAGCGGCTGGGCCCAAGAGCCATTGCCGCTGAGCCTGCGCATCCGGAGCCTGTGCTCCACAATGGAAGAGGCCACAACAGTGAAAGGTCGGCGTACCACAAAAAAAAAAATGAAATAAAATAAAATGTGGTATACCCATACAATGGAGTATTATTAGGCCATAAAAATGAATGAAGCGCAGATACATGCTACAATTGGGATGAACTTGTAAATATATACTACGTGAAAGAAGCCTGTCACAAAAGATCACACATAGTATGATTCCATTTGCATGAAATGTACAAAATAGGCAAATTTACAGATTTAGAAAGATTAGTGGCTGCCTAGGAAGGAGAGAGGGGAATGGAAGAATTAAGAGTGACTGTTAATGGAAACGAAGTTACTTTCTGAAGCGATGAAAGTGTTCTAAAATTAATTCTATTGAAGTCTGTACAAGTCTGTGACTATACTTTGGATTGTATAATTTAAAACAAGTGAATTGTATGATAAATGAATTCTATCTCAATTAAGTGGTTATAGTTTTTAAAAAGTGTAATGTAGCATGAGATACATACATGCATATATACACATATATATCCTCTATAACAATAATAACCAGACTGAGTATTTATATTTATTCAACTAACATTAATTGAGCACCTAGAAAAGAAGAATATATTAAACATGTTTTTAAATGACAGAAACAGTAAGGAAACAATAAGATTTTAAAAGCAATGAGGTAAATAAGAATCAAGCAAATCTAGAGAAGAGAAAAGAAATATGAGTCAAACCTTGGCTCTATGAGTTAATACCAGAGTAACCTTAAACTAGACATTAATCTCCCTCAGCCCAGCTAATCCGCATCTGCACAGCAAAAGCAGTCTGACTGTACTAATCTGTTTTCTATTCTAGAACATTTAGATCATTTTTAATGTTTTTGGCAATACTGCTTTTAAATTAAAAATCTTCCAACAGACAAAAGCCCAGGACCAGATGGCTTCACAGGCGAATTCTATCAAACATTTAGAGAAGAAGTAACACCTATCCTTCTCAAACTCTTCCAAAATATAGCAGAGGGAGGAACACTCCCAAACTCATTCTACAAGGCCACCATCACCTTGATACCAAAACCAGACAAGGATGTCACAAAGAAAGAAAACTATAGGCCAATATCACTGATGAACATAGATGCAAAAATAACAAAATACTAGCAAACAGAATCCAACAGCACATTAAAAGGATCATGCACCATGATCAAGTGGGGTTTATTCCAGGAATGCAAGGATTCTTTAATATACGCAAATCAATCAATGTGATAAACCATATTAACAAATTGAAGGAGAAAAAC
Organism: Aethalodelphis obliquidens; assembly: GCF_003676395.1. Classification (NCBI taxonomy): domain Eukaryota; kingdom Metazoa; phylum Chordata; class Mammalia; order Artiodactyla; family Delphinidae; genus Aethalodelphis; species Aethalodelphis obliquidens. The sequence continues at coordinate 10,932,681 of NW_020837996.1, forward strand.
CATATGATCATCTCAATAAATGCAGAGAAAACTTTCGACAAAATTCAACACCCATTTATGATAAAAACCTTGCAGAAAGTAGGCATAGAGGGAACTTTCCTCAACATAATAAAGGCCATATAGGACAAACCCACAGCCAACATCATCCTTAAAGGTGAAAAACTGAAAGCATTTCCACTAAGATCACTAACAAGACAAGGTTGCCCACTCTCACCACTCTTATTCAACATAGTTTTGGAAGTTTTAGCCACAGCAATCAGAGAAGAAAAGGAAATAAAAGGAATCCAAATTGGAAAAGAAGAAGTAAAGCTGTCACTGTTTGCAGATGACATGATACTATACATAGAGAATCCTAAAGATGCTACCAGAAAACTACTAGAACTAATCAATGAATTTGGTAAAGTAGCAGGATACAAAATTAATGCACAGAAATCTCTGGCATTCCTATACACTAATGATGAAAAATCTGAAAGTGAAATCAAGAAAACACTCCCATTTACCATTGCAACAAGAAGAATAAAATATCTAGCAATAAACCTACCTAAGGAGACAAAAGGCCTGTATGCAGAAAATTATAAGACACTGATGAAAGAAATTAAAGATGATACAAATAGATGGAGAGATATACCATGTTCTTGGATTGGAAGAATCAACATTGTGAAAATGACTCTACTACCCAAAGCAATCTACAGATTCAATGCAATCCCTGTATTGCATCTGTATTTTTCACAGAACTAGAACAAAAAATTTCACAATTTGTATGGAAACACAAAAGACCCCGAATAGCCAAAGCAATCTTGAGAACGAAAAACGGAGCTGGAGGAATCAGATTCCCAGACATCAGACTATACTACAAAGTTACAGTAATCAAGACAGTATGGTACTGGCACAAAAAGAGAAATACAGATCAATGTAACAGGATAGAAAGTCCAGAGATAAACCCATGCACATATGGTCACCTTATCTTTGATAAAGGAGGCAGGAATGTACAGTGGAGAAAGGACAGCCTCTTCAATAAGTGGTGCTGGGAAAACTGGACAGCTACATGTAAAAGTATGAGATTAGATCACTCCCTAACACCATACACAAAAATAAGCTCAAAATGGATTAAAGACCTAAATTTAAGGCCAGAAACTATCAAACTCTTAGAGGAAAACATAGGCAGAACACTCTATGACATAAATCACAGCAAGATCCTTTTTGACCCACCTCCTAGAGAAATGGAAATAAAAACAAAAATAAACAAATGGGACCTAATGAAACTTAAAAGCTTTTGCACAGCACAGGAAACCATAAACAAGATGAAAAGACAACCCTCAGAATGGGAGAAAATATTTGCAAATGAAGCAACTGACAAAGGATTAATCTCCAAAATTTGTAAGCAGCTCATGCAGCTCAATAACAAAAAAACCAACAACCCAATCCAAAAATGGGCAGAAGACCTAAATAGACATTTCTCCATAGAAGATATACAGAGTGCCAACAAACACATGAAAGAATGCTCAACATCATTAATCATTAGAGAAATGCAAATCAAAACTACAATGAGATATCATCTCACACCAGTCAGAATGGCCATCATCAAAAAATCTAGAAACAATAAATGCTGGAGAGGGTGTGGAGAAAAGGGAACCCTCTTGCACTGCTGGTGGGAATGTAGATTGATACAGCCACTGTGGAGAACAGTATGGAGGTTCCTTAAAAAACTACAAACAGAACTACCATATGACCCAGCAATCCCACTACTGGGCATATACCCTGAGAAACCATAATTCAAAACGAGTCATGTACCAAAATGTTCATTGCAGCTCTATTTACAATAGCCCAGAGATGGAAACAACCTAAGCGTCCATCATCGGATGAATGGATAAAGAAGATGTGGCACATATATACAATGGAATATTACTCAGCCATAAAAAGAAACGAAATTGAGCTATTTGTAATGAGGTGGATAGACCTAGAGTCTGTCATACAGAGTGAAGTAAGTCAGAAAGAGAAAGACAAATACCGTATGCTAACACATATATATGGAATTTAAGAAAAAAAAATGTCATGAAGAACCTAGGGGTAAGACAGGAATAAAGACACAGATCTACTAGAGAATGGACTTGAGGATATGGGGAGGGGGAAGGGTAAGCTGTGACAAAGCGAGAGAGAGGCATGGACATATATACACTACCAAACGTAAGGTGGATAGCTGGTGGGAGGCAGCCGCATGGCACAGGGAGATCAGCTCGGTGCTTTGTGACCACCTAGAGCGGTGGGATAGGGAGGGTGGGAGGGAGGGAGATGCAAGAGGGAAGAGATATGGGAACATATGTATATGTATGGCTGATTCACTTTGTTGTAAAGCAGAAACTAACACACCATTGTAAAGCAATTATACTCCAATAAAGATGTAAAATAAATAAATAAATAAAAAATAAAACAATAGGAAAAAACTTTTAGAAATTAAATCTAGCCTATTTCATTAAACTGTATATATTTGTAAAGACAGAAAAAGAAAGACTACATAACCATATTTGCATACCTGCGCACCTTACAGTGGAAAAATATGAATGCCTAGAGTGGAACAAGATATAGTGTCAAATTCATAAGTTGCATTTCTAATTTGGGGCCTATTACCAGTGTTTTAAGTAAGGTATTTTACTTCTATCATGATCAATAATAGATAAGTCAAATTTGTGCATCCCAAAGAGTGTTTAAAATCAGTAAGTATCATGTTTTTTGTTAAGCAACTTCATTTTCAACTCAAAAAGCAAACATATCATCAGAATCATTATTCCTTAATTTTCAGAGAGTAGTGGGCCCGAAGCCCAGGTCTGCCTTCCTTTCGTTTGTCTTGTGACTCTACAAGTCACTTCACCTTAGTCTAAGTTTCAAAGGCAGTTGCTATAAGTTGCTTCCTCATTTTCTATTCTCCCCTTGTCTTTAGATATAAAGGCCAATTAGTTTTGGACATCAATGCGCCCAGTTAATACTCAGCTTTCCCTGTGTTAGCTTTAGGCATTGAGAAGTAAAAGGAAGTTCCTGAGAGGGGCTTCCATGAACACTTTCAAATAGGGGCAAGGTCAGCTGGCATTCCATTTTGGTCCTTTGTTCTTCATGTTTCCCTGCTACAGCTTATCTAGAATGTGGACACCACACCTGGAGGAACAGCAGCCATACTATGGATGAGGAAGCACATCACACACCATGGGTGGGACGGCGAAGTAGGGAGATCGAGGGATTTCTTACAACATCACGTGGCAAATCCACCAGCCCTGGACACTGTACATAGAAATTAAATGTCATCTGCTTAAGCTTCTGTTTCCTAGGTTTTTCATTGCTTGTAGCAGAATACGTTCTTTTTCTGACACTATCTGAAGGTAATAATTGTACCAATCCCTGTGACTGTTGATTAGCACTATGCTTAGCACATGGTTAAGTATCAGAAAATGTTTACTACTAATGTTATTAGCAGGAATTCTATCATAAACCTTAATGGATAGACATCTCTAAGATATCGAACTTCTGAGGCAGGACATGACTGGGAGAGAGATGTGTATATGTGAAACCAAATACAAAGACACACATTTAAAAATCTGATCTGTTTCTAGTTACACCTTCATTCAGCTAGGGAAGGTTTCTATATTATATGCTTAACTTTGGAGCTATTGCCATTTTCCCATAGTCTCGAAGAAGTCAATAGTAATTGATAAATTTTCTGTCACTGTGGGCAATTAATAGAAGTTACACAGCATCGGTTACATCAATTTTCCTGTATCCAAGGAGTAAAAAATTGATTTCACAAACTTACTGGTGCATATTGATTCAATGCCTTATCCCTAGGCCATTTCTATTTAATGCTTTTGTGCAGTCATTGAAAAAAGTCTCAGACTGCCAAATAAAATGTAGTTCTGTGGAGTTTTTATCTATTACTCTGCTTTGCAAGTATTTTTGGAATCAGTAATGCACTTTCAAGCTGAGGGATGTGGATATCCTTTCTCTTAAAATATTTTCATATCTAGAAAATAAGAATAGGAAACAATTATTCATTTAAGTCTGAAATCTCAAGTGACACATTCACAAAGATACGAGAGTATGTGTTTTTTGAAAAAGAATAGGATTTGTGTTTTAAGCTTCTCTCTTGGGTTTCAATAAGTGGTTTGAGATAAAGGAATACAAATATATTTCCAACACTTTATTTTCAAGGGGGTACCGTGCCCTCATCTTCTCAGGGAGGCCTGAGGGTCACATTCAAAGAGGAGGGAGGTATCCAAAAATATATCTGAATATATATAATATTCAGTAATACTAGACCTTAAAAGCGATTCGAAAAATTTCTTTATTCGACTATTTCCCTGTCAAGAAATGTGGATGAAGTGCCCATTCTGTGGCAGGTACATTCTAGGCCTTGGGGAAAACAGCGTGAGCAAAACAGACAAGACTCCTGCCCTCATACAGTTTATATTCAAGAGAAGTACAAATGGATGGGGAGGGGAAAGATAGAAAAATATCAACAAATAAACAGCATAATTTCAAGCAGTGTTAATGCTGTGAGGAGCGGTGATGGTATCTAGCAATGGATGAGACAGTAAGTGGGGTGAGTGGGAATATCCTACCAAGATAAGGTGGTCAAAAAGTCTTTTTCAGAGGAGGGGACATGTGAGCTAAAACCTGAATGACAAGGAAGAAGCTGTACAAAGATCAGGTAAAGAACAGTCTAAAAAGAAAGAATAGATTGTGCAAAGGCCCTAAGGCAGGAAAAAGTTTGGGTTCTTCCAGGAGCAGACAGAAGAGCTAGTGGCTGGAGTGAGCAAAGGGGGAACAGGGTAAAATAAGAGCTATCAACAGAGGCTAGATCATAAAAATCTTCATTCTTCCACAGAGTGGATTTCATTTTATGTGACATGAGTAGCCACTTGAGGGTATGGGAGTTATTGCACCAGACTCATATTTTGTTTATTCAATCCCAGTGTCCCTAATTAAATCTATTTTGTCGTTAATCCTATATTTCAATTCCCTCCCGCACCCTCATGTGAGGACACAGCGAGAAGCCAAGCCAGGGAGAGAAAAACCTTGATCCTTTTTCTTGGGCTTTCCATCCTCCCGTATTGTGAGAAGACAAATTTCTGTTGTTTAATCTACCCAGTCTGTGGTATTTTGTTAAAACAGTCCAAGATATTTGGATATGAGCTTTCCAAAGAGTGACCAACACAGAGACAGAGAAGAGCTTGAGAAAGCAACACTAACCTCCCCACGACACACGTCAAAGTCACAGTGATCTTCCACCCAATGCTTATCGAGACTATTACATTGAATTTGATAGATGATCAAGAAACTGTTTTCCAAACTTTGCTCTGGAATAGAAAAATCTACATTTATACAACATCCCTTGAGTAATTCACAGCAGCACCCTCCTGAAACCAGTCACCCCCTTGACAATGAGGCAAACATTCAAACATACGGCTGCATTCAATAAAATAGCAGTCAAGCTATGTATATTTCATCTTACAACAACTAAGTGTATAGTGGGGTATTTATTTTCTAATTGAAATTTACTATCATTTTTTCCTGAGACATTTTTCCTAAAGATGTAAAATAATTTTGTGTTTCAGCAAATGCAGTTTTATTCTTCTTAATTAATAACACAATTGTGTGTTTCTCATTTTGATTCATTACAAGAATCTTGACAGTTGGAAGAGACTGTAAAATGTGTTACGTTGTGTTGCTTAATACCTTATTAGGAAAACTGTCTTGCCTCCAAGGTAGTTCTGTTTGCTACATTACAATGAGACTGTAAGTTACTTTGACAGGGAAACAGGAAAAGGAAGTCTCTACTTATAAATATAAATAAGAGCCCATACAAAAGAGGAAATGTAAAATTATTCCACAACTTACATGATGATTGAGAATCCTGATCCGCATAAGCATACAACTCAAACACAAGGCTATTTTCTTTCTCCTCTGGTATCTTTATGAACATAATCAAGACTTTTATACAGACCTTACTAGCCAATATTATAAACACTGTTAATGTTTATGAATACATTACTCATTTCCATTTTTAGCATCTACTTATCCCTAAAAATAAATGCCCTATGTTTCTGCTCAACTTAAATATTAAGAATCTACCAGAACTTATTCTCCTCTGTAAGAATAACAAAATAAGCTTATTTCATGGTTATGTGTGATTATTCTAGTCTACAACATTCATAAAATTGATTGTAATATATGACTATCTTCTTCAACATGCAGTCTAAGAACAAAAAGAGGGTGGGGACAGCAAAATGGTGCTCAAGATGAAGATTTATTATCAAACTGAAATCACAGAAAATTAAGCAAGGGATTTTCAGGCAAAGGGAAACAAAACATTCTGCTTTCCTGATGCACTGTTATAGTATTAAAGCTAATCAATTTTGTTTGGTGAGTGCTCTTGTGTTAAAATTGTCAAGTGCAACATTAATTAATCATCTTTACCTCTGAAAAAGGATCCTTAGTGTCTGTTTCTTCTCCTCTCTCACAAAAAGAAAGGAAAAGAAAGATAGAAGGAGAGAGAGGAAGGAAGGAAGGAAGGAAGGAAGGAAGGAAGGAAGGAAGGAAGGAAGGAAAGAAAGAAAGAAAGAAAGAAAGAAAGAAAGAAAGAAAGAAAGAAAGAAAGAAAGAAAGAAAGAAAAGAAAGAAAGAAAGGGAAAGAAAGAAAGAAAGGGGGAGGCAGGGAGGAAGAGACAGAGGGAGGGAGGGAGGGACAGAGGGAGGAAGAGAGGGAGAGAGGAAGGAAGGAAAGAAGGAAGGGAAAGGAAGGGAAGGGAAGGGAAGGGAAGGGGAAGGAAAAGAAAAGAAAGGAGGGAAGGGAAAGAGACTGAGAGAAAGAGAGGGAGGGAGAGAAGGGAAAGGAAAGGAAAAAGTGAGAGGGCTGGGAAGAAGAGCTCGGCCATCGATTGAAAAAAAAGGAACCAGGTAGGTTTCAGGTTGCTTTAGGAGCAAGAAAAAAGTTATGGAAACCATGAAGTTAGACTGCAGTCAAACCCTCCCTTTCAGTAATGACCATTGTACCACAGGGCTTGTCAAATTTCACAACCCCCTGGAAGCTATGATTACATTACCCATAATCAGATGAGTGCCCTAAGGGGCCCAATCTGCTTGGGGAGCTGATAAACCAGGTCTGCACACAAAGCTTCAGGTAGTTTGGAGAGCAAAATAAGATCTGGCTTGCTTATCCACAGTGGCTTTTGGATATTTTGCAATGCTGCACAATATGTCACTCTTTAAAGATAAAGAAATAATAACCCGCCAGCAATCATCTTTCATCAGTCATTTGGGTCTCAGTAGAAATTAAGTTCAAGTTGCCAGGGCCTGGTGTGAATGTTCCTTTGTCAGCATACCTGAGCTTCATACTGCTTTGTTATGTGGCTACTTACATAATTTATAGCCTCAACACTTGCGCCAGGATTATAGGAAATCTTTGCTCAGGGTCTACATTTGTTCTTTCATTTGGCTGAGCGTGTATTTTAAGGAGAGGATCTTAATAACTCTATGTTTCCCCTTTTCTTTTTTGTGTAAACAAATACGTAGTGCAGAAATAAAAAATAACAGAATAATTTTATTCCCATCTCAGTTCTTTGTACCTTACTCATCTTGCCTGAGCCCCAAGGTAGGCAGAAGGAAATTTCGCTTATTCATATTACATGTTCTTTTAACCACAGGCTGATTACTGACCTTCATAATACAAGCCCCCTTAGTGAACACGATGTGTCTTTTTACAGGGAATCATAGTGCTCCTAACATCCCATGTGCATTTCTCAAATAATCTGTTCTCTTTTAAAAGTACTGGGGCTCATTGCCAAACCATTAAGAATTAGATGAAAAACTCCCAAAATGTATACATAAAGAGGATAGGTTTAAAGTTGAGGGATTGCTAATATATATGTTGTCTTATTTGGACTGCTATAACAAATTATAACAGAATGGGTGGCTTAAACAGCAAACGTATGTTTCTCAAAGTTCTGGAGGCTGGCAGTTTAAGATTAGGGTGCCAGTATGGTTGGGGAGGGCCCTCTGCCTGGTTTACAGATGGTGGTGTTCTTACTGTGTCATCACATGGCAAAAATAGAGCTAACTAGCTCTCTGGCCTCCTCTTATAAGGGTACTAATCCCATTCACGAGGGTCCCACCCTCAGGACCTAATTACCTCCCAAAGGCCCTACCTCTTAATACTATTACATTGGCATTAGGGTTTCAACATATGAATTTTGGGGGACACAAACATTCTTTAGATAGATAAAATAGACCCTTGCACTCCAAGTGCAATGATGACAAATGGCAAAATTATGAAATATCGTTGACACCTTTCACCTACCACAAAAATCACGTTCAGTGCTTTTTCATGGGCTCTACCACTCCCACCTTAAAGGAAATGTTTTGTTGTTTATTACTGCTCTAACTGCATCTTAAAAAACCACTTGAAAACACAATGAATACTGCAAATGAAAGTACCTCTACTGGTAGAACTCCTGGTATTTGCAAGATGATAGTAGAAAAGATACAGTTTTAATCAGTAAGAACGCCATACCTTCTCAACGAGGAGTATATCATGTTAACATCCATTTACACCAGCAACAAACATAAGGCTGAATAAAATTATCAAAATGTACTTACACATTTTATGCACTCTATACAATGATAGGCTCTTGTCTTGTACACTGTTAATGACACAGGTGAAACACTGTTATACGGCTACTGATGCATCAACACCCATTGGCAACTACCCATGGGAATTAATAGAAGAAAATGGAGCCCATTGTTCCTTTAACCTTGATTTTCCCCTAAGATATAAAAAGTGATAAGCCACCTTAGAGATAAATATGATATACAATAGGAGCCAAATTACTGGACTTTCACCAGACATCTGCCACCATGGTAACTTCTATAAAGACAGAAGCAAAAATAACAGGACTGGCAAAATCAAGCTTCCTAGAAAACCGTCCTTGCAAAAGAGGTAAAAATCTAAAACATTTCTCATTATTTTCTTGTCGAGGAATGAAAACATGGCCACTGTGGCATGTTTCAAGATTCCGGATAAGTGGCAAAACCATTCTTAAACCCACAACTCCACTTCAGAACAACTGCTCATTTAGAATCCTTCTGAACAAAGATGGCACATAGGATATCTTTCCACTTCACTTGCTAGTCCCTTTGAAGATTTGCACTTGACATTCAGTGACAAATCACCTCCCTTAAGGCTCTTAAGTCACATATCACCTACTGCAGACTTGAGATTTAAGTCCTGTACAAGAGAATCATTCTCTACCAAGCGAAAAATTTGCTTCCTGAGAATTCTCACCTCCTCCTACAAACATGAGCCCCCCCCCCATGCAATAGGAGGGGCTCCCTGAAGGAGGTCTTTAAAATAGAAAGTAACTATGCTTCCCTGTCTCACAAAAGAATTCAGTATAAGGTAGTCTTTAAACTATATTCATGGGCTTTTTCTCATAGCAGGAAGATGTATATTAAAATATGACATTACTATATGCTAATTATTTTCCTTTGTAGGAAATGAATTAAAATCAATTAAAATTGGGAGTGGGCCAAGATGGCAGAGTAGGAAGACCCTGAGCTCATCTCCTCTCACAGGTATACCAAAATTACAACTATTTACGGAGTAACTATTGATGGGAAAGATCAGAATCTAGCAGAAAAGATCTTCTGCAATGAAAGATATAAACAAGGAATCACAAGACAGGTAAGAGGGGTGGAGTTGTAAGACCCATACCCCCAGGTGGGTGACCCACAAACAGGAGGATAATTACAATTGTAGAGGTTCTTCCCAAAAAGCAACAGGTCTGAGCCCTACATTAGGCTCCCCAGCCTGGGGGTCCTGCAATCAGAACATTTGGCTTTAAAGTCCAGGGGGGTTACTTTCAGAAGACTCAGAGGGCTGTGGAAATAGAGACTCCATTCTTATACGGTGCACACAAAATCTCACACGCTCCAGGACTCAGGGCAGAGGCAGTAATTTGAAAGAAGCCTAAATAATTTCACATCAAAATATGCAATCAGTCCACATATTCCATCGGCTACATAACACAGATACCCTGTGCAATTTTGTGGGTTTAGAAAGATGAACCAACTGAATATTTTACTTGCAAATAGGCATTCACCAAGAAAGCCAATAAGGTCCTTAGAAGCATAACAGATAGGAGTTTCTGACAGGAATTCTGTTGGCCTCTCCCTCTAAATAGGCAAAACTAGGAAAACATTTGCATGATAGAAAGTTCCCAGTTTCTGCATCCTTTTCACATTTTCCACCTTGCTTGATCATCTGCTAAGACTTTCCCAAACAAATCTCTTTCTTATTTGTATGTGGAAGAGAGGCATTCCCTAAGGAAATATACAAAATTGAAGTATTTTATGGGTGCAGTCAGCATGTAACAAATGACTTATGACAACCATCTGAAATGTAGCAATTTTGCATTTTCTAAGTCCATTTACTATACTCTGCTATACTCTCGAGACATAACCAAGACCCTAAATGTTTCATTGGGTCCAGAAGACACTCAGATGAACTTTTTATAAAGCAATAAGTTTCCTTGGGCATATCTGTTGCTTCCAGGTAAATTTAACTATGAGAGTCATTAATACAGTGGTCAGTATAAATGTCCTGAATATCTGTCACAATTAAAATAAATAAAAGTATGCCAGGGGTTACACATAACCCACTTTAGCCTCTAGGATAAACCACTTTCAAGATTTGCCTGGTGTATCTCAGTCTTCAGCAAGATAATTATCTATCATAAAGACAATGTTTAAAAAGCAACTGTTATTGGCAAAATTTCAAATATATTTAATAGTAGGTAGCTATAGTTACATTAAAATAATAAAATGTACCTCTGATAATTTCATTACTTTATTATCAAATTGATCTTCCCAATGCTTGTGATATATCACCTACTCAGAATCTAATGCTTCCTCACTAGACACTGGATAAAGTCCAATCTCCTCAATTAAAATTCAAGATGTGACAGGTCTACCCTACCTCCCTCTCTAAATTTAACTCCCACTGCTACACTGGACAAACTGCATCATTCTACTTCTTCCACTGAAAAGATGCTCAACATCACTAATTATTAGGGAAATGCAAATCAAAACCACAATGAGGGATCAACTCATTTTGGTCAGAATGGCCATCATCAAAAAGTTTACAAATAATAAATGCTGGAAAAATGAACCTTCCTACACTTTGGTAGGAATGTAAATTGATACATCCATTATATAGAACAGTATGGAGTTTCCTTAAAAACTAAAAATAGAGCTACTGTATGATCCTGCAATCCCACTCCTGGGCATATATCCTGACAAAGCCGTAATTCAAAGAGATACATGCACCCCAATGTTCATTGCAGCACTATTTACAATAGCCAAGACATGGAAACAACCTAAATGTCCATCAACAGATGAATGGATAAAGAAGATGTGGTGTGTGTGTACACACACACATGCACACAAAATGTAATATTACTCAGCCACAAAAAAGAATGAAATAATGCCATTTGCAGCAACACAGATGGACCTAGAAATGATCACACTAAGTGAAGTGGTCAGAAAGAGAAAGACAAATATCACGTGATATTGCTTACATGTGTAACCTTAAAAAAAAAAGAATGATATAAATGAATTTATATACAAAACAGAAATAGACCCACAGACATAGAAAACATATTTGTGGTTACCTGTGGAGTAAGGGGAGGTGGGATAAATTGGAAGGTTGGGATTAACATATACACACTGCTATGTATAAAACAGAAAACGAGCAAGGATCTACTGTATAGCACAGGAGGCTATATTCAGTATTTTGTAATAACCTACAAGGGAAAAGAATCTTAAAAAGAATAGATATATATGCATAACTGAATCACGTTGCTGTATACCTGAAACTAACACAACATTGTAAATCAACTATACTCCAATAACAAATAAATAAATACAGTCTCCACTCCCTGAGGAACTCTGTTTACAAGATTCTTTCTGCCTGTTGGCTCCTCTCTTCTACACTTAGAAGCATCACCTTTACTTCAAGACTCTCAGAGATAGTGTCAGAGTTTGGTGATGGCAATGACAGCAGCTTCTTAGTAAACAGAATTATTATTCTTATTATCTACCAGATGCTACAGTTGGAATATCCTCATTATATAACAATTCTCTTCCTCAGTATTAAGACACCAAATTTTAAAAATCATTTCTAATTCTCATAAATTTCATTCATGCAGTCCACATATAAGTTTTCAATTGGATAAAGTGGCAATACAATACTGACCAGGGCTGACACGGGCCTTGCCCTCATAGAGGGCACCATGGTGGGTGAGGAAGGGTAACAGCTAAACTATGAAGCATGTATTATTATTATTCAATGCCACAGATGGACAGTGTGGGCTTAGAAAAGAAAAGCAATTTAGCTAATTCCACACACTAAGCAGAGTTCGATTTCCTTGTCCAATTCATTCTCTCATTCCTTGGTCTAACTACTTTATCTAAATTCTTATAGTATGGTATGCATGCAACATTCATTCAGCACTTTCTATATGCTATTTTGCATTGATATTTAAATATCCATATGTGCATCCTTTCTTCCTAAATAAAGTGTTAAAACCCTTGAGAGTAATGACCCCACCATATATCTTTTGTATCCTTGAGGCTAAGGGCAGTGTTCAATCTAAAAAGCAGATATTCAATAAGCTTGATGATGATATGAACAGATATATTACCAACAGATATTATAGTAAGTTTACAATAATTAATATTTAACGCTTAGCAAGCATGAAGAATATCTGCCTAGACATTTAACCAGTGTCAAGCATGTTATTTCAAAGCATATCACATGTTTTAAGGCATATCAAATTATTAAATTATTAAAAAACAAAACACAAGGCTATTCTCTAAGCTACAGACCTTACTCAGATTTTGCCAATGGTCCTAGTAATAATTTTTATAGCAAAAGAATATCCAAGGCTATGCATTGCATTCCGTTGCGTTATCACTTTAGTCTCCTTTAATCTAAACGTTTGTTGAGTCTATGTTTCAAGACTTGACATCTTTAAAAAGTATAGTCCAGTTATACAGAGAATTATCTCTAATTCGGATTTGTGTGATGGTTCCTCATTATTAGATTCATATTATGGACTTTTGGCAGGAGCACCTCAGAGATGATAAGGTGATGTAAAGTTCTTCTTAGAGCATTGTATCAGGAAGTACACCCTATTGATTAGTTCCATGATTGGGCCTAATTGGATACAGTGGTGTCAGCCAGGATTCTCTACCGCAAAGTTAGTAGTTTACCCTTTGTAACTGATAAGTCTTACAAGAAGATAAGTTGAGACTATGTAAATATTCTGTTACTTCTTAAACTTTCACCCACTGGTTTTTATATCCATTAATAATTTTTGCTTGAACCAATTATCATTATTACAATTGCCAAATGATAATTCTAATTCTATTAGTCTTTCTACATTTATTAGTTGTTTGGAGAAGACAAACTGTGAGAAAGAGATTTCTCTTTAATTTGTTTAGTTAACTAATTACACCAATTTGAATTCATGGGTTCATATTCAATAGGTTAAAATCCTTTGCTATCATTATTTTGGTGCTCAAATTGTCTCGTATTGGCTATTGGAGGTCTCTTCAAACTTGCTCCTATGTCCTTTGGAAACATCAGTCATCGACTACATCCTCACTTTCTGCTACATCATATTCCGGGTTCATCTTGTACTTTCCTTGCCCCAGCCCCAGATATTTCTCCAAGGAACCCTGATTCATTCGTTTTAGTGGAGAATGGTATTTGGAAACCAAGACAGGGCCCATTTTCTTTTGAAACATCTCCAATCAGGCTGAACAAGAGAATCCATGTTGGAAAACCAAGTGACCCTTTCTCAGTCTTCACCATACGTGCCCCAGCAGGGGCAGGTGACTTGATGATTCACTCACTTGAAATATGCTCCTTCCTTGGCTTCCTAGGTGACATTTTCTGAGTTCTCGTTAGACCTCACTGGTGCCCCTTCTTGATTTCCCCTGTAGGTTCTTCCTCATTTTCCTGACCTTTGTTTACTGTATTATCCTAGGACAATCCTTGGAGCTCTTCTCTAAGTATACACAGTTCCTAAAGAACCTCACGTGGGAGGCATCATAGCATGATTCTAAAAGTCAGTCTGCCTGAGTTTGCATCCCAACTCCATAACTTACTAAGTGTAAGTATGTTATAGAGAAGATACATAACCTCCTTTGCCTCAGCGTCCTCATCCATAGAATGGAAATATTAATAATACCTACCTTACAAGGCTGTTCTGAGAATTGAAACTGTTCCTGTCCCACAGTAAACTCTATATATCATCATCATCAAGTTCCACATTTTTAAATACCATCTTTATACCTCTCCAGCCTCAACCTCCCCTACACTCAGAAATATTTCCATCCGCTGGATATATAATGGTGACTAGGTGTCCAAAAGAAATCTCAGAATTAACATTTGCAGAACCAAACATTTAACTTCATTCATAATAGCTCGTATCTACTGTCCCTAGTCTTCCCCATTTCAGAAAATAAGAGCCAGAGGGATCCATTTGAATTATCTCTCTACTTGAAACACTCAAAATACCTACCTTTATAAAAATTAAAGCAAAGTCCTTTACTATGACCTATGGGCTCTGTGTAGCTTTGCCTCAGCTACTTCCACAACCTCACATCTCTTTTCTGCTTTCCCACTAACTCAGGGCCTTAGCATCCTCTTTTCCCCCTGCCTGAAGCTCTCTTCCACATCCCAATGCCTCATTTGCTCACAGTCTATGTTAGTCAGAGTTCTTCAGAGAAACAAAACCAAATAAGATGTGTATATAATTTCCAATTCAAGACCCAGGAAGAGCCAATGTTTCAGTGTGAGTCCAAAGGCAGGAAAAACCCCTGTCCCAGCTCAAAGGCCATCAGGCAGGAGGAATTCCTTCTTATTCATGGGAGAGTCAGTCCTTTTGTTCTACTCAGGCCTTCAACTGATAAAAGTGGCCCACCCACTTTAGGGAGGGAAATTTGCTTTACTCAGCTTACCAATTCAACTCTTAATCTCATCCAAAACACCCTCACAGAAACACCTGGAATAATGTTTGACCAAATGTCTAGGCACCCTGTGGCCCAGTCAAGTTGACACATAAAATTAACTATTACACAGGCTTTCACAGTTTTGCTGAAATATTATATCAGATAGGATGTCTCTAACCATCTGTATAAAATCACAACCATATTCTGTCTCTGGTTGCTTTACTCTTCTTTATTTTCCTTTCTAGAACATATTACCAACTGATATATCGTATAAGTGTTCATTGTTTACTGTCTCCTCCTTCCTACCTTCTACCCAATACATTTGATTATAAGCTCCATAAAAGCATGGACTTTGTTTTATTCACTGCTTTATTTCTATTGCTTAGAACAAAGAGGTAATCATTAAACATCTGCTCAGTGAATGGATGAATATCTTCCTTACCTGCCATATTATTTAAAATGTAAACTAGCTTGTTCTTTTATCACAAAGAGAAGTAATATACCATAGAATTTAGTCATTCACATGTGATAACCTAGAGACAACCTTCTATAAGGCAATCATTGATGAAACGTGGAAACTGCTTTTTTGTTTCAGAATATACACATCGTGTGAATTATCATCATCACTCTTTAAAAACAGATGCTTATTTCTCAGTACTCACCAAGAGAGCAGCAAAACCTTTGATGAGCTATTAAGAGATTACCAAGTTCGGCATAATTCTTGGAACTATGAATATTGATTTGTTAGCTTTTGTTAACTTTAAAAATAAAGGTAAATTTCTTAACTACTTAAGTAACATTTTACGCCAAACAGTTCTCAACTGAAAAGTTGTGACGACTACATTTCTGAGTTAAAATAAGCTAGCACAGTGATCAGTTTACAAAGAGTATCTATAATGCGCCTTCAACTCTGATTTCTTGTTGCCTATCCTGACAACCATCTCCATTCTACTGCCTAGACTCACTTTACAGATAAAAGGAAAACATTTTTTTCATTTTCCTTCTCCCAATTGCCATCTCTTTCTCTCACTTCATCTCATTTGATCTCATTTCTGGTTTTGACTTCTATTAAGAAATGGAATTTTCTGTATTCAATCTACAGTATGCCCTGTATCTTCATCAATTATGCTTCAACTGTACACAAATATGGAAACTGATAACTGTAGCCTGTCAGAAGGTATTTCTATAATAAGGCAGAAGTTTCTATAATTCATTTTTAAGGGAAGTTTCCTAATGAATTTTTAAAGCATATGTTTTTTCATTCTTAGCATCAAAGTCTATTATTTTCATAAGCAGTTTTCAGAATGGTATATCCACGTGTGAAGCTTTGATAACATCCTTTACTATGTTCTTAACAAATGTGGAACTCAATTATTTCAAATCTGTTCAATTAATGCTCTATTGCTTTTTCATGCTGGTCAGTCAGTCTTTTAAGCTCTTTGCTGAAATAACAGGAGCTTAAACCACATAATTAATACTTGGTGTTTGAGGAGGGGGTATGCCTTGAAAAGCTCAATTCTCTAAGCAAAGTAGTTCTGAAAACTGTTTTCATTTTCCTGATGATAATCCATCAATTTCTACAGTCCTTAAAATAATATAAAGCAGTTAAGCCATGGAGTTTCAAGCCTTACTGACCACTGAAAGTAAGCTTAAGTCCTGTTTGGAAGGATATAAAAATATTTTTATACAAAGAAAAATTAATAGCCTCAAGCATTTGGATAAGGACAAAATAATCCATAAACTCTAATGTTTTGGTTTACTTGGGAAGCCTTTAAAAAGTGTTAAAATGGAAAGAACAAATATCTCAAAGATAACTTTAATGGAAAATTCTAGAAATTAAACCTTTTCCCCCTAGTAACATATGCTGTCATTTACAGTAAATACAGTTTCAAAGAAACAGAATCAAAATAGACCGTCCCAGCTCAATGATACCAGAGAAAACGTCGTGGTTTGATAATTGTAGAAATGGTTCAAGAAGCTAAGAAACAGAGAGTATGATTCTCCTATCATCTATCAGAAATTTCAGCACAAGTTTGTTTTAAGGCAGCAATAATCCCAAGCTTCTAGAGCAGAGAAAAAGGTCAGCAAACTATAGTCCAGCTAAGGGCCTGCTGTGCAATGGTCTTCATATTTTTAAAGAGTTTAAAAAAAAAAGAAGAAGAAGAAGAAGAAGAAAGTAAAAGAAGAGGAATATGCAAAAGACAACTGTATGTAGCCAGCAAATCCTAAAGTATTTATACTAGGCACTGTACAGAAAAAGTTTGCTGATCCCTGTTCTGATGCATAGTCTGAAATTTTAATTTAATATTTCTTTTTCCTTTACCACGAAAGCAACAAACTAGGACACAGAGAACTAGAATCAAGAAAAAAGTGAAAATGCCACATCTACCACAAAAATTATCCAGGAATATGAATTAAATGCAGTCATGTGCTTGAACTGGTTCATATTGGTTTCCATGGACCAGTCATTAAATTTTCAGGAATGTTGTGAGTTAACTGGCAATCCATTGCTAGTTTGAAATCAGCCATTTGTGAGAATATTTACACCATGGAAATTAGCAAGCACTATAAATAGAGCTTTGGGGTGGGGGGGTTGTTTGCTTATGTTTATTTTGTCTGCTTTAGAGCACACCAGTGACTGAATGTCTTCTTCACATGAACTGTAAAGTAAGATTTCTGTCAAAGTATCTCAGTGTTGAAATTATCGTGCTCAACCCTGCATATATTTCTAACAAAGTGATCCTTAGCCTTTTGCATATAGTTCTTTTGACTGAGAACTTTCTTTTGGCAAGGGAGCCCATTCAATTTGGGATTTGTATAACAACCACCACGGACTCCCATTTCTACAGTATTACTGACTGAAAACCTTCTGTTGCCAAATACAAAGAAATTCTGGATGGAATATAACAAGCAGTTATAAAAGCATACCTATGTGCATGTGTTTCGTGCATGTATTTGGATCTCCCCAAGGGACAAAAACTAAAAGAAAACTGGAAAGCAGAGGGACTGGCATGTGAGCTGACTGCATAGAAGCTGTATGAAGGGTTATTGCTCTCATAATCAAGGAACTTAGGATTTAAATGTCCTGAGAATACAAAACAGGAAAAGATGTTATTACATAGATTCTCAGATGAAGGCAAGACAGTTGAGTGATTTTTAAAGCAGTAAAATGCTATTAAATGAGTAACTACAGTTCAAGGAAGTGGTTCAAAGAAGTGAAAAGGAAATTTAAGCTTGGATTCTGATTGGTAAAAGAGTCTCCCTTGGGAAGTCATAGGCCAGAGGTTCAGATTTAAACTACTTGCTTGATCTGGACCCTACCAAGCTGAAAAATTAACATCAAAGGGGCAATAATAATCACTAAAGGTATTTGGCAGAAGCAAATGAAAACCTTCTTAAAAGATTAATTGTCAGAGATCAAGGTCTTCTAACAATAAGCCCACAAAGCACAAAGATGCAGAATATGCAAGGAACATGTAACAGACCATGAAAAATGTCAGTAAACCCAACAAACACACAGAACTTACAATAATAAAGCTATCAGAGTTAAGTATTTTGAAATATAATATTCATGTAAAAAGAAAACTGAAGGTACAAGTTATAATAAAAAGAAATAATTTTTAAAAACCTGGCAAAAATGAAAAAGAAACAATTTAGATTTCTAGAAATAAAAAATAAATCACTGAAAAGAGATTTAGTAAACTGTGTACGTAAAGAAATTAACTAGGCAGTGAGCACACATTAATAGAACACCTGGAAGAAAAGTTAATAGACACCAACAATAGAATGTGAAGGTCTAATATATTCTTAGTAGGAGTACACAAAAAGAATACAAAGAATGGAGAAAGGTGATATATTGAATATTAGAACTGAGAATTTCCTGTAACTGACTAAATGCAAGAACCCTTAGCCTCAAGGAACAAACAGAATGAAATAGAAGAAAAGTAAAATAAAATCTACACCTGGACATACTGAATATAAAGACAAAGAACAAGTCTTGAAAGTGGCCAAAAAAAAAAAACAGAATAACTTAAAAAAAATACAATTACATCTTTAATAATTTTTTTCAGTAGCAACAATGGATAGAGTCCAGAATATTTGGGATAAAATTAAAGTATTAAAAGAAATTATCGATAATTACTACTCAGCTAAACTCTTATTCTAGAATAAGGAAAAAAGTAAAAATTTTCAGTAAAGAATGAGAGAGAGAGAGAGAAAGGGTCTGCTATAAGAACTACTAAATGATATACTTCATGGAAGAGGAAGTTAAATTCAGAAGGAGTAGCAGGAAGGAGTGGTAAGAAGAGAAAGTGGTATGTGGATTGCTAAATCTAAAGAAGCCTTGACTATCTGTATTAGTCAGCTCTGGCTACCATAACAAAATACCACAGAGTGGGTGGCTTAGACAACAGAAATGTATTCTCTCACAGTTCAGGAGGCTGGAAGTCCAAGATAAAGGTACCAGCAGGGCTGGTTTCTTTCGAGATCTCTCCATGGTTTCCAGAAGGCCATCTTCCCTCTGTGTCCTCACATGGTCTTTTCTCAGTGCGTGCACACTCCTGGTGTCTCTTTCTCTTCTTATAAGGACACTAGTCCTATTAGATTGGGGCCCCACCATTATGATCTCATTTAACCTTAATTATCTCCTTAAAGGCCATATCTCCAAATACATTTACATTGGGAGTTAGGGCTTCAACATATTAATCTGGGGGCACACAATTCAGTCCCTAACACTACAAAAGATAATAATAAAGGTAATTTCCTAACGGGAAGGGAAAATAAGGTAAAATTAAAATATCAGAAAGCAACATGTAAAAGTATGTGCCTTTAATTTCTTCAGAAGTAAAAAGAAATGTAAATAGTTTTAGATTTTATGTCAAATATGCATGTTAAATTTTTAAAACATAGAATGTAGAAATTCCAAATAGAGGAGGAAA
This sequence comes from Aethalodelphis obliquidens, assembly GCF_003676395.1. Lineage (NCBI taxonomy): Eukaryota > Metazoa > Chordata > Mammalia > Artiodactyla > Delphinidae > Aethalodelphis > Aethalodelphis obliquidens. The sequence goes on from NW_020837996.1 coordinate 10,952,678, forward strand.
AAGAAAATTTGCTCAATCTAATAAAGACAAAAAGAATCATAGATAAAAATAATACATTTATAGTCACCCTAAACATTCTAGGTGAAATATAAAAATATCTTAAGTCTATTGATGATTTTACAAGAAAGTATAGAATATTCAGGCCCAAAAGTAAACAAAGGCGGGAGTCCAGAAAGTTAAGCAGAACACTGAAGCTCACTTTTACCTTGAAGGCATTTGCTGAACCAAGAGAACTTAAGCTTTGGTTTTGTGACTTCAAGAGGCATGAAGCATAGAAGAGCATAAGCTAGCAAGTATAAAAGTAATGATAGAAATATAAAATCAGAATTTTGCAGCTCCAATACAATAATTGATTCAGACAAGGATCATCTAGCCCATAAAGTAAGATGTTGCTGGCAAGTAGAATATTCTCATCTTGCCAAAGTATCATCCTACAGATTATCTGTTAATTAAAAAAAATAAAACTAAAGTGAGCCCTAACAAAGATGAAATATGATGTTCACCACTTTAACTAAATGATCAAGGCTAGCATCACTGACGGTGAGATACCCTAAGTCCCCCCCTGATGAGTGCAGAAAGAGTACATAACATCACCTATGAAGTATTCTTGCCAAAAATTGCATCCAGAATCGAATCACATCATATCAGAGACTTACCTTCCAGTTGATAAGAAAGCCAGCGCACAGACAATTTCATGCCATGGGAAAATAGAGAGATCAGTACAGAATAGAGACTTTCCGCATGACAACTGGCCAGGCCTTTCCACAAGTTGATATCACTGAAAAGAAACAGAAAAAGAAAGGTTAGGGACTGTTTGACATTAAATGAAACTAAAAAGGAAGTTTGAATGTGGACTGCATTTAGATGATATTAAAAACTTGTTGCTAGTTTTCTTAGGGGGTTCGAGAATTATTTATTTTTGCAATATGTACACTACAATATTTAGGCAGAAGTGGTTTGATATTTGGCAATTTACTTGCAAATTATTTAGCATAGATAGATAAATATGCACAGAGCTAAGTACGGCAACATGTTAACATTCTTAAAGTTAGCAGTATAGACTTTAGAATCAAACTGGTCTGATTTCAAGTCCTAGTTTCCTCTCTTTCTAGTCCTAACCCAGTTCAGCATTGCTTACCTCCTGGTTGTTCCAGAAAGTGCTGCCTTAATTCCTGTCTCAGTGCTTTTCCTCTGAGGTGCCCTTTGCCCAGACTGCCTCTCCACCACCAGTGAATTTATCCATGATCCAGCTGCAGCCTGACACACAGCCATTCCTTACCACTCTGCCTTCATGGGTCTCTTCCTGTGGCCGGTCTTCCCCACAGAATGGGTTTGAATGAGAAGGGAGTTGAATACTCCCCTAAATCCTGCTCTGCTTATACCCTCAGTCTCCACATATGGCTGTGATAGAGAGCAAGGCAGGGTCTCAGAGACAGGAGACACGCCTCTCAGTTACTTAAACTAGACCATGATGTGGAGGGAGAGGGGGCGGTATAACAGACGAGAAATACGAAAAACTTCAGCTGTTAGAACAAACAATTTCTTTCTAGGCGCCTGATTCAGCAGGTAGAGCAGGGCGAAGGCGCTGGGATGAGCCACATCACCCCTGCCTTGTCCACTCTTCTACGCATGAAGATCACCAGCAGTAAACCAGCAGGCTCCAAGGGCTTTCACCACACAATTCTGGGGGGGCCTCTCACAAAACCTTCGTTTCTTTTATTTGTGGTTTCCATCCCTTTGCAAATATCTTTGCCAACAGCCTCTACACTCAGCCATTCAATGCCTTTGTCCCCGTGTAGGTGAATGAAGGTGAGAAAACATTTGGTGCCTTTGGCCACTTTGGACCCTGAGTAAGGGTCCAAGATGAGCCCCGGAAGTACTATACCCTCTGGGAAAGGTGCAGGAACCACCAGTGGTAATTGTCCCTAAAAGACACCTGTCATGTCTCCACCAAATTCAGGTAGGTCACAAGGCAGGAGTCTGTAATAGGGAAAATGGGGACATGCCATTCCTTCCAATCAGCTGATTAATTCTTTCTCCTTCTCATTCTGTTTCCTTATTTTCCACTCAGTGTACCCACATTTTTAATTGTGATAAATAACACATAACATAAAATTTACCACACTCACCATTTTTAAGTGTACAATTCAGTAGGGTTAAGTATATTCACATTGTTGTGCAACAGACTGCAGAACTTTTTCATCTTGCAAAAATAAAACTCTAGACCCATCAAACAACAACTTTCTATTTCCCCTCTCCCCAGGCCCTGGCAACCACAATTCTGCTCTCTGTTGCTGTGAATCTGACTACTTCAGATACCTCGTATAAGTGGAATCATGTAGTATTTATCTTTTTGTGACTGGATTATTTCACTTAGCACCATGTCTTTAAGGTTCATCCGTGTTGTACCATGTGACATGATTTCCTTCTTTCTAAGGCTGAAAAATATTCCATTGTATGTATATATCACATGTTTTATCCATTCATCTGTTGTTGGAACATTTTGGTGGCTTCCACTTCTTAGCTAATGTGAATAACACAACAATGAACATGGGTGAGCAAATATCTCTTCAAGATCCTGCTTTCAGTTCTTTTGGATATATACCCAGAAGTGGGATGCTTAGATCATATGGTAATTATATTTTTAATGTTTTAGGAAACTTCCTTCTGTTTTTCACAACGGCTGCACAAGTTTACATTCTCATCAACAATGCACAAAGGCTCCAACTTCTCCACATCCTCACCTGCACTGCCTAGTGCTGCTGTTATGATTGTTTATCATAGCCATCCAAATGGGTATGAGGTGATATCTCGTGGTTTTGATCTGCATTTCTCTAATGATTAGTAATACTGAGCATCTTTTCATATGCTTGTTGGTCATCTGTATATCTTCTATGGAGAAATGGATATTCGAGATCTTCGCCCTTTTTAAAATCAAGTTTTTTGTTGTTGTTGTTGAGCTAGAAGTTCTTGGTAAATTCTGGATATTACCCCTTTTTAAGACATATGATTTACAAATACTTTCTCCCATTCTATAGGTTGCTTTTCACTCTGGTTTCCTTTGATGTGCAAAAGTTTTTAAGTTTGATGTAGTCTCATTTGTCTATTTGTGCCTGTGCTTTTGGTGTTATGTCCAATAAATCACTGTCAAATTCAAGTTCAGAAAGCTTTTCTTCTAGTAGTTTAATCGTTTTAGATCTTATATTTAGGCTTTAATCGATTTTGAGTTAATTTTTGTATCTGGTAAAAGCTAAGGGAGCAATTTCATTCTTACATTCGTGGATATCCAGTTTTCACAACACCATTTGTTGAAGAGACTGTCCTCTCCCCATTGTTTGGTCTTGGAACCTTTGTTGACGATCATTCGGCCATATACATGAGGGTTTATTTCTGTACTCTCTATTTTGTTCCATTGGTCTTTATGTCTGTCTTTATGCCAGTATCAGACTGTTTTGGTTACTGTGGCTTTGTAATATATTTTCAAATCAGGAAGTGCGATGCTTCCATCTTCGTTCTTCTTTCCCAAGATTGTTTTGGTTATTCAAGGTCCACTGAGATTCTATAAGAATTTTAGGATACTTTTTCCCATGTCTTCAAAGAGTGGTATTGGGATTTTAATAGGGACTGCATTGAATTTGTAAATAGTGCTAGGTAGTATGGACATTTTCAGCTATATTAAGTCTTCCAATCCATGAACATGAGATGTCTTTTCATTTACCTGTGCCACCTTTAATATCTTTCAGCAATGTTTTATAATTTTAAGTGTACACATCTCTCAGAAGCATTTTATTATTTTTGATGCCTTTGTAAATGAGATTTTCTTAATTTCCTTTAGAATAGAGATATTTTGCAAAATTAAAAGTCTGGATTCCATGTGAACATGTAAACAGTCACAGACCCTAAGACAAGGGTTCAAGGACAAATGTCTTATTTGGGAGGTGATCCTAGTAGGCACTGGTAGTGGAAAAGGACATGAGACCGAGGATATAAGGCAACCTACAATGTAGGCACTGTTCTGTCAATTCACTAATCTTTGTCTCCACATGGATGAAAATGGGAGTCCATGTCTCTGAGTCATCCCACTGATAGGACCACTGGCTGAGAGTTGCCCAGGGACCATTAATTTCTTGCCTTTCCAGCCTGCGAGGGCCCTGGGAAGAGCAGGCTATGGTTGCTAGAGAGAATCCTCAGGGAATTGGAAGTCATTGCTGTTGTGCTCAGTGGTTGTAATGAGCAAGTGGTATGAGTGGAGAGCTTTATGTCTGCTTCATATACCCTGATATTTTTTTAGACTAGTGGTATACTAACTTCTCCTGGTCTGAAGTTTCAAATGCATCTTCTCTCTACTGCCCTGATTCACCCATTCCTGATTACTGGAGGCTGGTTAGGACTTGAGTCAGGGCTTGTCTGGAACGGGAATAACTACTCTGAGGACAGCTAGAGAGCAGATGAACCTCAAATATGGTTGGGTTCGTATCCATTTTTATTTCCCTGCACAGATTTTCTGCTTCCAAAATCATCCTAAATTTATTTGGGAAGTTCCCTCCCTTCCCTCCCTCCCTCTCCTCCAGCCCCCTATCCATGCACATAATCTCCAGTCTACATGAATCAGGAAGTACATATGCAGTTTGATTCAGGTGTTAAAAAAATCAATTAGAGCAAGTGTTGGCAAAATTTTCTGTAAAAACCAAACAGTAGATATTTTAGGCCTTGTGAATAAGAGGCAAAATTAAGAACATTGTGTAGGCAGTAATACAACAAAAGAAAAAAACAAATTTCCACATTTTTTTAAACAAAATCCAAAAACAATTGAGTATATTTTTTGTAGTAGAGGTCTGCAAATGGAATTCTCTTCTGTTTTCTTTTTTTTTTTTTTTTTGCTGTACTCGGGCCTCTCACTGTTGTGGCCTCTCCCATTGTGGAGCACAGTCTCCGGACGCGCAGGCTCAGCGGCCATGGCTCACGGGCGCAGCCGCTCCGCGGCACGTGGGATCTTCCCGGACCGGGGCATGAACCCGTGTCCCCTGCATTGGCAGGCAGACTCTCAACCACTGCGCCACCAGGGAAGCCCAAATTCTCTTCTTTTGAAGGAGGGATAACATTACACTTAAGTGATGTTCAGAGTTAGTATTCCCTACAATAAAAATCATTTGCAAATGTTCATCTGTTAATGCTGATCTGTAATGAGATTTTACCGATTTCATCTTTAAAAATGCTGTTTCACATAGATAGGTACTGTCAAGTACTGATACTAATTCGTGAGCATATAATTTTAATTGTGGATATTCATCACTTGGAAGACATTTATAAATTCTATTAGATTCTTCTCTTGGTATTTGTCTTTCAGTATGTCATTACAATGTAGATTAATCACTTCCAATGGAAGGTTAAGTGGAAGCTACTCAGTTGTGCAATTAAATGGATTTTGAAATATGGAAATTCCCTTTCGACTTGCATTGAGATCTGAAAAATACTGCTAGATTTGTAGTTTGAGCTTAGAAAATACATTTGCTGTAAATGTGTGTGGGATTAAAGATCTTACTTCTTGTTTTAACTCTTAATAGTACAGTAAGTGTGCAAAAAAGCTTGTGATACAAGCAACGTTAGCTGTTGTGAAAATATTTTTACTGCAGTATATATTTCATATATAAGTGCTGTTTTGCTTTAAAATTTTAGTTTTAATTTATTATACAACATTATCTAGTCTTCAGCAAAAGCAAATTAATTTCCTAATGTGCAGTGTTCCATAACACACAGTCTTCTTATTCAGAAAATTTTCCATCTCAGTCCTGAGCTCAAACAATTGCAGTGAAACTTTATCCCTGTTAAAGCATCAGAATGCTGAGTGGTAGGGCAAGTCATGATACTTAGTTTCTATTTTTGACAAAAAATCACAGAACTGATGATGACTAAGTCCAGGAGAGTGAGTGAAGTTTACATTGACACTACCAATTCAATAACACATGATAAATTTGAATATTTTCCGCAAAGTACCTGCCAGTGAATAACATGCCAAATAACCATGGGCATTTAAACACTTCATATTTTCACAAGCTTTGTAAATTCGTCCAACTAAACCTATTCCTGTTCCACACATATTTTTACCACCATCATGTATAATACATCTTAGCAGATTCCACTTCAGGTAGTATTGAATTAGTGTTTTCTTAAAGTCCTTGAAAAAATTCTCACCTGTAAATGTTCCACACAGACTAATTCTTCAGTCTCTTGAAACGTGGTACTGATTTCTCAAACAACTGAGCAGTATGGTAATCAATTGGTAATCAATTCACCAATAACCAAAGAAATCCATTCAAAATTGTTTGCCTTGTTTTCTAATTGACTACTGATGTTGTTCCAAATGTCCTCAACTCTTTAAGCAACTGTTCTCACCAAAAAGCTAATAGTCTTAAACAAGTTTATTTTCTCTAAATGCATTTTATTGTTGTTTCAATCAAACATGATTTAATTAACTATCAGTAAGTGACTTTTCCTGCTTAGTTAACAAATGAGCCATGTGAAAGTTTACTTTGTTTGCAGCTTCATGTTTAGTTTTCATTGCTGTGAAGAATTTCCACTGAAATAAGATCCTGTCTTGTAAAATTTTCTAATTTTCCTGATCATTGCTTTCCTGTGCATTGAGAACATTGTGATGCGTGCTTATCCTGGTAATACCATCATATATTGTAGTCTTTTAGCACCTCTATATTGCCATTGCATAATAAACTCAATTTGGGGCATCTAATTCAATAATTCGCACTCCATTGTGCTTTAAAAGTATGATATTCCACGTTAGTTTCCTCTGTAGCTGCTGTAACAAATCACCACAAACTTAGTGGTTTAAAACAACACAAATTTATTCTCTTATAGTTCTGAGAATCAGAAGTCTGAAATAAGTCTTATGGGACTGAAGTCAAAATATCAGCAGGACCAGTTGGAAGCTTTGGGAAGAATCCATTCCCCTTGCTTCTTCCAGCTTCCAGAGACTGCTGGAATTTCTTGGCTGTAGCTTGCATCACTCCAATCGCTTCTTCTGTCATCACATCACCCTCCCTCTCTGACTTTCCTATATTCCTCCTGTAAGGACCCCTGTGATTACGCTGGACACACCCAGATAATCCAGGATAATCTGTCCATCTCAAAATCTTCAATTTGATGACAGGTTCAAACACAGTGATCACAGGTAACAAACATATAGGTTCTGGATATTAGAATACGGACACTTTTGAAATATTCAGCCTACTGCACAAAGTCTACTTTTCTCATTTTGATATAATGAGAATGCACCCACAATAAAAAGTAAAAAAATACGACAGTCCATAATAATATGCATTTTGCAATGCTGGCAAGTTATAACAGCATCACTGCAATTTGAATACACTGAACATTATGAGAAAATGTAACTAATCAACTCTGCTCTTATAGCATGAAACCAGTCATAGATAATATGTAAATGAGTAAGCTTGGCTGTATTCCACACTAAAATTTAAATTTCATATCATTTTCACATCATGAAATATTAATCTTCTTTTGATATTTTCAACCATTAATAAACCTATCTATCAGGCCATACAAAATCTGGTGGTAGGCTGGATTTGCCCTGGTAGGCTATAGTGTGCTGACTCTTGGCATAAAGCAACAGACAACACAATAGCCAGATGAGATCTACAGGTATACTTTGGAACACCAGGTGGTTAAAAGAAAAAATCTCCCATTTAAAAGTCAGGGGAGTGTGAACACATAAAAACCTTGCTTTCTTTCTCTCGTATAAAATCTGCAGATCTGGCAACACTGGGCCCACATGACAAAATTCCTACAATGAAATAATCTACCACTTACCTGCCTACCTCAATCTTACATTACTTTGAGTATGTGACCAAGGTTTCTTATTGCCCTAAACTTCCTATTGAATTCTTTTAACAAACTATGAAAGGAACTATGGACATACTTTCTCAGCCTTATGCAATCTCAATCCCTTTCCTTTGTACCAGCTCCATTCTCTCCTTAAATATGGCACCCAATACACAATGAAATGCTTTGCCTACTCAGCACAGAACTTAGATCAGTGGCCCTTAACCCTAGCTGTATATTAAAATAACCTGGAGATACTTTGGGGAACAAGTCCAATGCTTGGGTCCTACCCTAAAACAATTAAATCACAGTCACTGAGACTGGGGCCCAGGTGTCAGTATTTAAAACACCCCAGGTGATTTCAATGTGAAACCAGGGCCCAGGCCCACTGAATTAGAGCAGTTTAACATTATATCATCTTCTTTTCCTGGGGTTCATGTATTTAAACCAGCTCTGAGACCTTAAAATGAGAAAAACAAATCCAGTAAACTTCTATTTATCTAGAATACTTCATATTATGGAATACTTCTGTTTAACTTTTATTTCTTAATTTTATTCATTCTTTCACTCAACAAGAATTTATTAAGCGTCTACTACTTTCCACACACTAGGCCTGATTAGGTAATTACAGTAAGAAAAGCTTGTTAATTTTCAGTTCAATTTGTTGACGTGATTTATACTACATTAACAGCTACCATCTACTGAACATCTGCCTGTGTGGCAGTCTTTGTGCCAGGCACCCTTCATGGATTTCTCAGTTTCCTCTTATAATAACATACTACTGTACATATACCCTTATTACCTCCAGAATACAAATGTTGATCCTGAGGCTTGATGACATTGAAAACTTCACGTTTCCACAACTAAACATCTATACACGCTGGGATCTGAAACAAGATTCCAGAGCCAAACTATCTACCACTCTGTCAACTCCCTTCCCATGTGATAAACTATATCCCACACTAAATATAGTGTTTTTAATGACATAAAGTGCTTCAGGGTCATGCAATACTTCAGGCTCAACTCTGAATAACAATACCCATATTTGTACGGAGATCATACATCCTTGTTTACCTGTGATACACCTGGTTTATGCCGATTTTCTCAGCAAGTATATTAATAGACCAATCTCCACCCTCAACAGTCTCCTGGTTTAGACAATAAATTATATAGTCACCTAGTTTTATAAGGTTATAGCCTAGTACAGTGCCAATAAACACTAGGCACTCAAAATTTGCTGTTTAACAAATAAAGGGGACTTCCATGGCGCAGTGGTTAAGAAGCCACCTGCCAATGCAGGGAACACAGGTTCGAGCTCTGGTCCAGGAAGATCCCACATGCCGCGGAGCAACTAAGCATGTGTGGGACAACTACTGAGACTGTGCTCTAGAGCCGCGAGCCGCAACTACTGAAGCCTGCGTGCCTAGATCCCGTGCTCTGCAACAAGAGAAGCCACCGCAATGAGAAGTCCGCGCACTGCAACAAAGAGTAGCCCCTGCTGGCCACAACTGGTGAAAGCCTGCACACAGCAAAGAGGACCCAACGCAGCCAAAAATAAATTAATTATTAATTTAAAAAAAAGTTGTTTACCAAATTAAGTGAAAAAAAATTAAAAACAAATAAAGGAATGATGGTGAAAGTGAGAACCTAGGGCCTACCTAAGTTATGGTCTGGCATAGTTTATGTTTAAGGAAAGTCACCCAGAGCAGTGTGTTTATCATGTGCTGTTTGTTCTCAAAACTTTAGTATAATATTCGAATATTCAGAAAAGAATTTACAATTAAAGGAGAAGAGTTTCTTTAGTTATTATGACTGCCTGTTTTTGTCAATGAAATAAATGTTATTGACTAGCACTAAATTTTAAACACGGCTAATTTTAGGAGCTTCATGTCCTTTGAGATTATTTATGCTATTCCTAGAATTTTCCCATGTGAGAAAAGGGATATAAAAATGTACATGTCTCCTTCCTATAGGGGCCAAAGAGACAACTCCGTAGAGACAGAAGTTTTTTCACTTACAAGAGGCATTATGTCCTGGGTCAGGTCTAACACCCCATTATAATGGGAGATGCTGTCAAGTCTAGGGCTGTAATCTCACAACCACACGCTAAGGGATATGCTGTTGATTGCTCCAATCACTCCTCATAACTCATCCTTAATGTATCTGACCATTAATAAAGGCTCACAGAAAATAACTATTAGTGTATTTTTAAAATCATCAGTAGGTGAGAGTGGAGGTGAATTTGCATGTGAGTCTGCATTTATTCATGTTGTAGGTGTTTGTTATGTAATGAAATGATGCACTTTTCAGAGTTCTTAGAATGCCACTGAGGCAAATTTTATATTTTCTCACAACACTCTTCTTTCTCTAAAATTGTCCTTTCTTTTATTTGACTTCTATTTTTCACCCTGTGACTACAATTACATTATATATTAAAAAGTAATAAAGTGTTCCCACTTGAAAAAAATACAGAAAGATGTGTTTCTCTAGTCACTTATGATTAGCTTTAATCTAGCTCTCCAGAGGGAAAGGACATGACATTGAACATCGAGTCTCTCTACTCAGAAAGCTGATCCTTAATAGCGCTGAGGAAAAAAAACTGATTCTTTTGATCTTGTATTTTAATCTTAAATTTTAATTTGCACCATACAATTTTAATAACTGTCCTCCAGGTTTCAAAGTGAATGGAATTAAGTATTTTGCGCACGTTGCACATTACACATGTAACTTCAGATTCCTCTGTATCTGCAAGAGCTTTGAAGACTGCTTATTAAATTAGTAATGACCACCAGTTAAGGCTGTCAACCTCTTTGTACACTCACGAGCCTTGGCCACAGATCAGAACTAGGTGTTGAACGCCTTTTTGTTCCTAAGCATAATATAATGATATGGCCATGATTAATAAACTCTATGTTTCGCATGGGGTGGTAAATAACCATACCTCTTGCTTTCTCCAGGCTTTATTACACACAAATGAATAAAGATGTCAGTCGATTGCTTATACAGTCTGAAAGTGTGATGATCAAGTTCTAACATTACAAAAATAGAGCCACTTCTGAGCAGCACTGTCCTATCCTTATTATCCAAAACTAAAGCAAAGTTAATGTTCCAACAATGGAAAGACAACCATAGTCCAAGCCTATTGAGAAGTGGCTATTTCGTCTTTCTGTTTTGCTTTTTTGTTTCATGTGAAGATTAGATACTATTTAAAATTAAAGAATACATTTTAAGGAGATTACATCCTGCACTCCTTGAATGCATGTGAAAGAATATGAGTCTGAGTTTATATATTTATAATTCAATTTGGAAGCAAACATTAAAAAGATACAAATGTGTAATACAATTGGCAAATATTTTATATTTTTCCAAGAAAGTACACTTCTGTTCATTAGTTCCCTCAGGGAAAATACATTGAGAACTGGTTCTATATTATGTACTGTGCTGGGAGCACATACATAAAATTCTATAAAACAAGGGGCTTTGTCCACTAATATACTGTTTACTCGAAAAGATAAATATGGACTCAGTCACACGAAAGCACTGTAAGTAAAAGAATGGAGCAAGGGCAACAGACTGAAACAAGGGGGTGAAGCTCTGCCTTGAGGGGGCAGGAAGTTTCATTGAGGACGGAAAGCCTGACTTCAAGCTTGAAACATCAGGAGAGCTCAACAGAGCAGAGAAGTGGGGCAAAGGCATTCCAGGCAGATCTCAAGTAAGGAAAACGATATCAACGCGTGCAATGCAAGGCCCATTAAGGGCTTTTTGAGTTTTTAGAATTGCTAGAAGACAAGTGGGAGAAATAGGAGATTATGTTGGAGAGGAAATCAAGATTCTGCACACACACACACACACACACACACACACACACACACACA